>NW_027599872.1:15000-20857 GCF_964194155.1 Cetorhinus maximus | reverse complement strand
TGTCTCTCTCTGTCTCTCTCTCTCTCTCTCTCTCTCTGTCTCTCTCTCTCTCTCTCTCTGTCTCTCTCTCTCTCTCTCTCTGTCTCTGTTTCTCTCTCTCTGTCTCTCTCTGTCTCTCCCTGTCTCTCTGTCTCTCTCTCTCTGTCTGTCTCTCTCTCTCTCTCTCTCTCTCTCTGTCTCTCTCTCTGTCTCTCTCTGTATCTCTCTCTGTCTCTCTCTCTCTCTCTGTCTCTCTCTCTCTGTCTCTCTCTCTCTCTCTCTGTCTCTCTCTCTCTGTCTCTCTCTCTCTGTCTCTCTCTCTCTCTCTCTCTCTGTCTCTCTCTGTCTCTGTTTCTCTCTCTCTGTCTCTCTCTGTCTCTGTTTCTCTCTCTCTCTCTCTCTGTCTCTCTCTGTATCTCTCTCTGTCTCTCTCTGTATCTCTCTCTGTCTCTCTTTTCTCTCTCTCTCTCTCTGTCTCTCTCTTGTCTCTCTCTCTCTGTCTCTCTCTCTCTGTCTCTCTCTCTGTCTCTCTCTCTGTCTCTCTCTCTCTCTCTCTCTCTCTCTCTGTCTCTCTCTGTCTCTCTCTCTCTGTCTCTCTCTCTCTGTCTCTCTCTGTCTCTGTTTCTCTCTCTCTCTCTCTCTCTCTCTGTCTCTCTCTGTATCTCTCTCTGTCTCTCTCTGTATCTCTCTCTGTCTCTCTCTCTCTCTCTCTCTGTCTCTCTCTCTCTCTCTCTCTCTGTCTCTCTCTCTCTGTCTCTCTCTCTCTCTCTCTCTGTCTCTCTCTCTGTCTCTCTCTGTCTCTCTCTGTCTCTCTCTCTCTCTCTCTGTCTCTCTCTCTGTCTCTCTCTCTCTCTGTCTCTCTCTCTCTCTCTCTCCCCTCACATTGTGAGAGTTTGATGCTCTATTTTTGACTCTCTGGGCTGAGTGGGATGTGGTTTGACTGGCGGTCTGGGGGATGATCAGCAGCCAGTTCTGGGTCCCAGACAGGAAGCAGTCAGTGATGTTGGGGTGAGTCTGTCAGAGAGATGGTTATAAACACTGGGAGATTGAGGCTGGATCAGAATGCAGACACTCCCAGAGTGCCCGTTCGGACTGGCACTGCCCTGACCTAGTCTGCCCACGGGATTGTTTATTCAGGGAAAGGGCATTTTTCCTTATCCCGAATTGCCCCTCTCTCCCAATATCTCTCTCTCTCTCTGTCTCTCTCTCTCTCCCAATACCTCTCTCACTCTCTGTCTCTCTCTCCCAATATCTCTCTCACTCTCTGTCTCTCTCTCTCTCCCAATATCTCTCTCACTCTCTGTCTCTCTCTCTCTCCCAATATCTCTCTCACTCTCTGTCTCTCTCTCTCTCCCAATACCTCTCTCACTCTCTGTCTCTCTCTCCCAATATCTCTCTCACTCTCTGTCTCTCTCTCTCTCCCTATCTCTCTCACTCTCTGTCTCTCTCTCTCTCCCAATATCTCTCTCACTCTCTGTCTCTCTCTCTCCCAATATCTCTCTCACTCTCTGTCTCTCTCTCCCAATATCTCTCTCACTCTCTGTCTCTCTCTCTCTCCAATATCTCTCTCACTCTCTGTCTCTCTCTCTCCCAATATCTCTCTCACTCTCTGTCTCTCTCTCTCTCCCAATATCTCTCTCACTCTCTGTCTCTCTCTCTCTCCCAATATCTCTCTCACTCTCTGTCTCTCTCTCTCTCCCAATACCTCTCTCACTCTCTGTCTCTCTCTCTCTCCCAATATCTCTCTCACTCTCTGTCTCTCTCTCTCTCCCAATATCTCTCTCACTCTCTGTTCTCTCTCTCTCCCAATACCTCTCTCACTCTCTGTCTCTCTCTCCCAATATCTCTCTCACTCTCTGTCTCTCTCTCTCTCCCAATATCTCTCTCACTCTCTGTCTCTCTCTCTCTCCCAATATCTCTCTCACTCTCTGTCTCTCTCTCCCAATATCTCTCTCACTCTCTGTCTCTCTCTCCCAATATCTCTCTCACTCTCTGTCTCTCTCTCCCAATATCTCTCTCACTCTCTGTCTCTCTCTCCCAATATCTCTCTCACTCTCTGTCTCTCTCTCCCAATATCTCTCTCACTCTCTCTCTCTCTCTCCCAATACCTCTCTCTCTCTCTCTCTCCCAATATCTCTCTCACTCACTGTCTCTCTCTCCCAATATCTCTCTCACTCTCTCTCTCTCTCCCAATATCTCTCTCTCGCTCTCTCTCTCCCAATATCTCTCTCACTCTCTCTCTCTCCCAATATCTCTCTCACTCTCTGTCTCTCTCTCCCAATACCTCACTCTCTGTCTCTCTCTCCCAATATCTCTCTCTCTCTCTCTCCCAATATCTCTCTCACTCTCTGTCTCTCTCTCCCAATACCTCTCTCACTCTCTGTCTCTCTCTCCCAATATCTCTCTCACTCTCTGTCTCTCTCTCTCTCCCAATATCTCTCTCACTCTCTGTCTCTCTCTCTCTCCCAATATCTCTCTCACTCTCTGTCTCTCTCTCTCTCCCAATATCTCTCTCACTCTCTGTCTCTCTCTCTCCCAATATCTCTCTCTCGCTCTCTCTCTCCCAATATCTCTCTCACTCTCTGTCTCTCTCTCCCAATATCTCTCTCACTCTCTGTCTCTCTCTCCCAATACCTCTCTCTCTCTCTCTCTCTCCCAATATCTCTCTCACTCTCTGTCTCTCTCTCCCAATACCTCTCTCACTCTCTGTCTCTCTCTCCCAATATCTCTCTCACTCTCTCTCTCTCTCTCCCAATATCTCTCTCACTCTCTGTCTCTCTCTCCCAATATCTCTCTCACTCTCTCTCTCTCTCTCTCTCCCAATATCTCTCTCACTCTCTCTCTCTCCAATATCTCTCTCACTCTCTGTCTCTCTCTCCCAATATCTCTCTCACTCTCTGTCTCTCTCTCCCAATATCTCTCTCACACTCTCTCTCTCTCTCCCAATATCTCTCTCTCGCTCTCTCTCTCCCAATATCTCTCTCACTCTCTCTCTCTCCCAATATCTCTCTCACTCTCTGTCTCTCTCTCCCAATATCTCTCTCACTCTCTGTCTCTCTCTCCCAATACCTCTCTCTCTCTCTCTCTCTCCCAATATCTCTCTCACTCTCTGTCTCTCTCCCAATATCTCTCTCACTCTCTGTCTCTCTCTCTCCCAATACCTCTCTCACTCTCTGTCTCTCTCTCCCCAATATCTCTCTCACTCTCTGTCTCTCTCTCCCAATATCTCTCTCACTCTCTGTCTCTCTCTCCCAATATCTCTCTCACTCTCTGTCTCTCTCTCTCTCCCAATATCTCTCTCACTCTCTGTCTCTCTCTCTCCCAATATCTCTCTCACTCTCTGTCTCTCTCTCTCTCCCAATATCTCTCTCACTCTCTGTCTCTCTCTCTCTCCCAATATCTCTCTCACTCTCTGTCTCTCTCTCTCTCCCAATATCTCTCTCACTCTCTGTCTCTCTCTCTCTCCCAATATCTCTCTCACTCTCTGTCTCTCTCTCTCTCCCAATATCTCTCTCACTCTCTGTCTCTCTCTCCCAATATCTCTCTCACTCTCTGTCTCTCTCTCTCTCCCAATATCTCTCTCACTCTCTGTCTCTCTCTCTCTCCCAATATCTCTCTCACTCTCTCTCTCTCTCCCAATATCTCTCTCTCACTCTCTCTCTCTCCCAATACCTCTCTCTCTCTCTCTCCCAATATCTCTCTCACTCTCTGTCTCTCTCTCCCAATATCTCTCTCACTCTCTCTCTCTCCCAATATCTCTCTCTCGCTCTCTCTCTCCCAATATCTCTCTCACTCTCTCTCTCTCCCAATATCTCTCTCACTCTCTGTCTCTCTCCCCAATACCTCACTCTCTGTCTCTCTCTCCCAATATCTCTCTCTCTCTCTCTCCCAATATCTCTCTCACTCTCTGTCTCTCTCTCCCAATATCTCTCTCACTCTCTGTCTCTCTCTCCCAATATCTCTCTCACTCTCTGTCTCTCTCTCCCAATATCTCTCTCACTCTCTGTCTCTCTCTCTCCCAATATCTCTCTCTCTCTGTCTCTCTCTCTCTCCCAATATCTCTCTCACTCTCTGTCTCTCTCTCTCTCCCAATATCTCTCTCACTCTCTGTCTCTCTCTCTCTCCAATATCTCTCTCTCGCTCTCTCTCTCCCAATATCTCTCTCACTCTCTGTCTCTCTCTCCCAATATCTCTCTCACTCTCTGTCTCTCTCTCCCAATACCTCTCTCACTCTCTGTCTCTCTCTCCCAATATCTCTCTCACTCTCTCTCTCTCCCAATATCTCTCTCACTCTCTGTCTCTCTCTCCCAATATCTCTCTCACTCTCTCTCTCTCTCTCTCCCCCAATATCTCTCTCACTCTCTGTCTCTCTCTCTCTCCCAATACCTCTCTCTGTCTCTCTCTCCCAATATCTCTCTCACTCTCTCTCTCTCTCTCCCAATATCTCTCTCTCGCTCTCTCTCTCCCCAATATCTCTCTCACTCTCTCTCTCTCCCAATATCTCTCTCACTCTCTGTCTCTCTCTCCCAATATCTCTCTCACTCTCTGTCTCTCTCTCCCAATACCTCTCTCTTCTCTCTCTCTCCCAATATCTCTCTCACTCTCTGTCTCTCTCTCCCAATATCTCTCTCACTCTCTGTCTCTCTCTCTCCCAATACCTCTCTCACTCTCTGTCTCTCTCTCCCAATATCTCTCTCACTCTCTGTCTCTCTCTCCCAATATCTCTCTCACTCTCTGTCTCTCTCTCCCAATATCTCTCTCTCTCTCTCTCTCCAATATCTCTCAATCTCTCTCTCTCCTCTCCCAATATCTCTCTCTCTCTCTCTCTCTCTCTCCCAATATCTCTCTCACTCTCTGTCTCTCTCTCCCAATATCTCTCTCACTCTCTGTCTCTCTCCCCCAATATCTCTCACACTCTCTGTCTCTCTCTCCCAATATCTCTCTCACTCTCTGTCTCTCTCTCCCAATACCTCTCTCACTCTCTGTCTCTCTCTCCCAATACCTCTCTCACTCTCTGTCTCTCTCTCTCCCAATATCTCTCAGACTCTCTGTCTCTCTCTCCCAATACCTCTCTCACTCTCTGTCTCTCTCTCCCAATACCTCTCTCACTCTCTGTCTCTCTCTCCAATACCTCTCTCACTCTCTGTCTCTCTCTCTCCCAATACCTCTCACACTCTCTGTCTCTCTCTCCCAATATCTCTCTCACTCTCTGTCTCTCTCTCCCAATACCTCTCTCACTCTCTGTCTCTCTCTCCCAATATCTCTCACACTCTCTGTCTCTCTCTCTCCCAATATCTCTCTCACTCTCTGTCTCTCTCTCCCAATATCTCTCTCACTCTCTGTCTCTCTCTCCCAATATCTCTCACACTCTCTGTCTCTCTCTCCCAATATCTCTCACACTCTCTGTCTCTCTCTCCCAATATCTCTCTCTCTCTCTGTCTCTCTCTCCCAATATCTCTCACACTCTCTGTCTCTCTCTCCCAATATCTCTCTCACTCTCTGTCTCTCTCTCCCAATATCTCTCTCACTCTCTGTCTCTCTCTCCCAATATCTCTCTCACTCTCTGTCTCTCTCCCAATATCTCTCTCACTCTCTGTCTCTCTCTCCCAATATCTCTCTCACTCTCTGTCTCTCTCTCCCAATATCTCTCTCACTCTCTCTCTCTCTCTCCCAATACCTCTCTCACTCTCTCTCTCTCCCAATACCTCTCTCACTCTCTCTCTGTCTCTCTATCCCAATACCTCTCTCACTCTCTGTCTCTCTCTCCCAATATCTCTCTCACTCTCTGTCTCTCTCTCCCAATATCTCTCTCACTCTCTGTCTCTCTCTCCCAATATCTCTCTCACTCTCTCTCTCTCTCTCCCAATATCTCTCTCAC
>NW_027599872.1:0-10000 GCF_964194155.1 Cetorhinus maximus | reverse complement strand
GGAATCTAATCGAGGGGTTGAGGGCGGTTTATGTATAGAATAAGAGATACCCGGGAGTGAGTTACAGACTGGAATCTAATCGAGGGGCTCGGGGTGGTTTATATATAGAATAACAGATACCCGGGAGTGAGATACAGACTGGAATCTAATCGAGGGGTTCGGGGCGGTTTATATATAGAATAACAGATACCCGGGAGTGAGTTACAGACTGGAATCTAATCGAGGGGTTCGGGGTGGTTTATATATAGAATAACAGATACCCGGGAGTGAGTTACAGACTGGAATCTAATCGAGGGGTTCGGGGGGGTTTATATATAGAATAACAGATACCCGGGAGTGAGTTACAGACTGGAATCTAATCGAGGGGTTTGGGGATGTTTATATATAGAATAATAGATAGCCGGGAGTGAGTTACAGACTGGAATCTAATCGAGGGGTTCGGGGAGGCTAATATATAGAATAACATATTACCATGAGTGAGTTACACACTGGGATCTAATCGAGGGTTTCGGGGTGGTTTATATATAGAAAAACAGTTACCGGGACTGAGTTACAGACTGGAATCTAATCAATGTGATCAGGGAGGATTATATATAGAATAACCTATTACTGGGAGTGAGTTACAGACTGGAATCCAATCGAAGGGTTCGGGGGGGTTTATATTTAGAATAACAGATACCAGGGAGTGAGTTGCAGACTGGAATCTAATCGAGGGATTTGGGGTGGATTATATATAGAATAACAGATACCCGGGAGTGAGTTACAGACTGGAATCTAATCGAGGGGTTCGGGGTGTATTATATATAGAATAACAGATACCTGGGAGTGACTTACAGGCTGGAATCTAATCGAGGGGATCGGGGAGGTTTATATATAGAATAACAAATTACTGGGAGTGAGTTCAAGACTGGAATCTAATGGAGGGGTTCGTGGTGTTTTATATATAGAATAACATATTATCGGGAGTGAGTTACAGACTGGAATCTAATCGAGGGGTTCGTGGTGTTTTATATATAGAATAACAGATACCCGGGATTGAGTTACAGACTGGAATCTAATCGAGGGGTTCGGTGCAGTTTACATATAGAATAATAGGTATCCGGGAGTGAGTTACAGACTGGAAGCTAATCGAGGAGTTCGGGTGGTTTACATATAGATAAAAGGTATCCGGGTGAGTTATGGACTGGAATCAAATCGTGGGTTTTGGGGTGTTTTAAATGAAAAATTACCAGATGCCCGGCAGTGCGGTACAGACTGAAAATTAACTGAGGGATTCAGTGTGGTTCCTATATACAATAACAGATACCCACAAGTGAGTTACAGACTGGTATCCAATCAAATGTCTTGGAGCCATTTACATATCGAACAACAGATACCCGGGATTGAGCTACAGTCTTAAATCTAATCGAGTAGTTTGGGGCGGTTTATATAGAATAACAGATACCCGGGAGTGAGTTACAGACTGGAATCTAATCGAGGGTTTGGGGTGGTTTATATATAGAATAACAGATACCCGGGAGTGAGTTACAGACTCGAATCTAATCGAGGGGTTCGGGGAGGTTTATATATAGAATAACAGATACCCGGGAGTGAGTTACAGACTCGAATCTAATCGAGGGGTTCGGGGAGGTTTATATATAGAATGACAGATACCCGGCATTGAGTTACAGACTGGAAGGTAATCGAAGGTACAGGGTGGATTATAAATAAAATAAAAGGTACTTGGGAATGAGTTACTGACTGGAATCTAAAGGATGGTTTCCGGCCGGTTAATATTGAGAATTCCAGATACCCGGGAATGTGTTACAGACTGGAATCTAATCGAGGGGTTCAGGGCGGTTTATATATAGAATAACAGATACCGGGGAGTGAGTTACAGGCTGGAATCTAATCGAGGGATTCACGTGGATTATATATAGAATAACAGATACCCAGGAGTGAGTTACAGACTGGAATCTAATCGAAGGGTTCGGGGTGGATTATATATAGAATAACAGATACCCGGGAGTGTGTTACAGACTGGAATCTAATCGAGGGGTTCGGTGCAGTTTACACATAGAATAATAGGTATCCGGGAGTGAGTTATAGGCTGGAATCTAATCGAGGAGTTCGGTGCAGTTTACATATAGATAAAAGGTATCCGGGTGTGAGTTATGGACTGGAATCAAATCGTGGGTTTTGGGGTGTTTTAAATGAAAAATTACCAGATGCCCGGCAGTGCGGTACAGACTGAAAATTAACTGAGGGATTCAGTGTGGTTCCTATATACAATAACAGATACCCACCAGTGAGTTACAGACTGGTATCCAATCAAATGTTATGGGGTCATTTACATATCGAACAACAGATACCCAGGAGTGAGTTACAGACTGGAATCTAATCGAGGGGTTTGGGGTGGTTTATATATAGAATAACAGATACCCACGAGTGAGTTACAGACTGGAATCTAATCGAGGGGTTCGGGGTGGTTTATATATAGAATAACAGATACCCCGGGAGTGAGTTACAGACTGGAATCTAATCGAGGGGTTCGGGGTGGTTTATATATAGAATAACAGATACCCGGGAGTGAGATACAGACTGGAATCTAATCGAGGGGTTCGGGGCAGTTTATATATAGAATAACAGATACCCGGGAGAGAATTACAGACTGGAATCTAATCGAGGGGTTCGGGGTGTTTTATATATAGAATAACAGATACCCGGGAGTGAGTTACAGACTGGAATCTAATCGAGGGGTTCAGGGGTGGTTTATATATAGAATAACAGATACCCGGGAGTGAGTTACAGACTGGAATCTAATCGAGGGGTTCGGGGTGGTTTATATATAGAATAATAGATACCCGGGAGTGAGTTGCAGACTGGAATCTAATCGAGGGGTTTGGGGTGGTTTATATATAGAATAATAGATAGCCGGGAGTGAGTTACAGACTGGAATCTAATCGAGGGGTTCGGTGCAGTTTACACATAGAATAATAGGTATCCGGGAGTGAGTTACAGACTGGAATCTAATCGAGGAGTTCGGGTGGTTTACATATAGATAAAAGGTATCCGGGTGTGAGTTATGGACTGGAATCAAATCGAGGGGTTCGGGGTGGTTTATATATAGAATAACAGATACCTGGGAGTGACTTACAGTCTGGAATCTAATCGAGGGGTTCGGGGAGGCTAATATATAGAATAACATATTACCGTGAGTGAGTTACACACTGGGATCAAATCGAGGGTTTCGGGGTGGTTTATATATAGAAAAACAGTTACCGGGACTGAGTTACAGACTGGGATCTAATCGATGGATTCAGGGTGTTTTATATGTCGAATAGCAGACTCCCGGGAGTGAGTTACAGACTGGAATCTAATCGAGGGGTTTGGGGTGGTTTATATAGAATAACAGATACCCGGGAGGGAGTTACAGACTGGAATCTAATTGAGGGGTTTGGGGTGGTTTATATATAGAATAACAGGTACCCGGGAGTGAGTTACAGACTGGAATCTAATCGAGGGGTTCGGGGGGGTTTATATAAAGAATAACAGGTACCCGGGAGTGAGTTACAGACTGGAATCTAATCGAGGGGTTCGGGGTGGTTTATATATAGAATAACAGATACCCAGGAGTGAGTTACAGACTGGAATCCAATCGAAGGGTTCGGGGGGGTTTATATTTAGAATTACAGATACCAGGGAGTGAGTTACAGACTGGAATCTAATCGAGGGATTTGGGGTGGATTATATATAGAATAACAGATACCCGGGAGTGAGTTACAGACCGGAATCTAATCGAGGGGTTCGGGGTGTATTATATATAGAATAACAGATACCTGGGAGTGACTTACAGGCTGGAATCTAATCGAGGGGATCGAGGAGGTTTATATATAGAATAACAAATTACTGGGAGTGAGTTCAAGACTGGAATCTAATGGAGGGGTTCGTGGTGTTTTATATATAGAATAACATATTATCGGGAGTGAGTTACAGACTGGAATCTAATCGAGGGGTTCATGGTGTTTTATATATAGAATAACATATTATCGGGAGTGAGTTACAGACTGGAATCTAATCGAGGGGTTCGGGGTGGTTTATATATAGAATAACCGATACCCGGGAGTGAGTTACAGACTGGAATCTAATCGAGGGGTTCGGGGTGGTTTTTATATAGAATAACAGATACCCGGGAGTGAGTTACAGACTGGAATCTAATCGAAGGTTTGGGGTGGATTATATATAGAATAACAGATATCAGGAATTGAGTTAGAGAATGGAATCTAATCGAGGGGTTCGGGGGGGTTTATATATAGAATAACAGATACCCGGGAGGGAGTTACAGACTGGAATCTAATCGAGGGGTTCAGGGTGGTTTATATACAGAATAACAGATAACTGGGGGTGAGTTACAGACTGGAATCTAATCGAGGGGATCGGGGAGGTTTATCTATAGAATAACAGATACCCGGGAGTGAGTTACAGACTGGAATCTAATCGAGGGGTTCGGGATGGTTTATATATAGAATAACAGATACCCGGGATTGAGTTACAGACTGGAATCTAATCGAGGGGTTCGGTGCAGTTTACATATAGAATAATAGGTATCCGGGAGTGAGTTACAGACTGGAAGCTAATCGAGGAGTTCGGGTGGTTTACATATAGATAAAAGGTATCCGGGTGAGTTATGGACTGGAATCAAATCGTGGGTTTTGGGGTGTTTTAAATGAAAAATTACCAGATGCCCGGCAGTGCGGTACAGACTGAAAATTAACTGAGGGATTCAGTGTGGTTCCTATATACAATAACAGATACCCACCAGTGAGTTACAGACTGGTATCCAATCAAAGGTCTTGGAGCCATTTACATATCGAACAACAGATACCCGGGATTGAGCTACAGTCTTAAATCTAATCGAGTAATTTGGGGCGGTTTATATAGAATAACAGATACCCGGGAGTGAGTTACAGACTGGAATCTAATCGAGGGTTTGGGGTGGTTTATATATAGAATAACAGATACCCGGGAGTGAGTTACAGACTCGAATCTAATCGAGGGGTTCGGGGAGGTTTATATATAGAATAACAGATACCCGGGAGTGAGTTACAGACTGGAAGGTAATCGAAGGTACAGGGTGGATTATAAATAAAATAAAAGGTACTTGGGAATGAGTTACTGACTGGAATCTAAAGGATGGTTTCCGGCCGGTTAATATTGAGAATTCCAGATACCCGGGAATGTGTTACAGACTGGAATCTAATCGAGGGGTTCAGGGCGGTTTATATATAGAATAACAGATACCCGGGAGTGAGTTACAGGCTGGAATCTAATCGAGGGATTCACGTGGATTATATATAGAATAACAGATACCCAGGAGTGAGCTACAGACTGGAATCTAATCGAGGGGTTCGGGGTGGATTATATATAGAATAACAGATACCCGGGAGTGTGTTACAGACTGGAATCTAATCGAGGGGTTCGGGGTGGTTTATATATAGAATAATAGGTACCCGGGAGTGAGTTACAGACTGGAATCTAATCGAGGAGTTCGGGTGGTTTACATATAGATAAAAGGTATCCGGGTGTGAGTTATGGACTGGAATCAAATCGTGGGTTTTGGGGTGTTTTAAATGAAAAATTACCAGATGCCCGGCAGTGCGGTACAGACTGAAAATTAACTGAGGGATTCAGTGTGGTTTCTATATACAATAACAGATACCCACCAGTGAGTTACAGACTGGTATCCAATCAAATGTTATGGGGTCATTTACATATCGAACAACAGATACCCAGGAGTGAGTTACAGACTGGAATCTAATCGAGGGGTTTGGGGTGGTTTATATATAGAATAACAGATACCCGGGAGTGAGTTACAGACTGGAATCTAATCGAGGGGTTCGGGGTGGTTTATATATAGAATAACAGATACCCGGGAGTAAGTTACAGACTGGAATCTAATCGAGGGGTTTGGGGTGGTTTATATATAGAATAACAGATACAGGGAGTCAGTTACAGACTGGAATCTAATCGAGGGGTTCGGGGTGGTTTATATATAGAATAACAGATACCCGGGAGTGAGATACAGACTGGAATCTAATCGAGGGGTTCGGGGCGGTTTATATATAGAATAACAGATACCCGGGAGAGAGTTACAGACTGGAATCTAATCGAGGGGTTCGGGATGGTTAATATATCGAATAACAGATACCCGGGAGTGAGTTACAGACTGGAATCTAATCGAGGGGTTCGGGGTGGTTTATATATAGAATAACAGATACCCGGGAGTGAGTTACAGATTGGAATCTAATCGAGGGGTTCGGGGTGGTTTATATATTGAATAACAGATATCAGGGAGTGAGTTACAGACTGGAATCTAATCGAGGGGTTCAGGGTGGTTTATATATAGAATAACAGATACCCGGGAGTGAGTTACAGATTGGAATCTAATCGAGGGGTTCGGGGGGGGTTTATATATAGAATAACAGATACCCGGGAGTGAGTTACAGACTGGAATCTAATCGAGGGGTTCAGGGTCGTTTATATAATTAATAATAAATAGCTGGGAGTGAGTTACAGAGTAGAATCTGATCGAAGGGTTCGGGGTGGTTTACATATAGAATAATAGGTATCCGGGAGTGAGTTACAGACTGGAAGCTAATCGAGGAGTTCGGGTGGTTTACATATAGATAAAAGGTATCCGGGTGAGTTATGGACTGGAATCAAATCGTGGGTTTTGGGGTGTTTTAAATGAATAATTACCTGATGCCCGGCAGTGCGGTACAGACTGAAAATTAACTGAGGGATTCAGTGTGGTTCCTATATACAATAACAGATACCCACAAGTGAGTTACAGACTGGTATCCAATCAAATGTCTTGGGTCAATTACATATCGAACAACAGATACCCGGGAGTGAGCTACAGTCTTAAATCTAATCGAGGGGTTCGGGGTGGTTTATATATAGAATAACAGATACCCGGGAGTGAGTTACAGACTGGAATCTAATCGAGGGGTTCGGGGTGGTTTATATATAGAATAACAGATACCCAGGAGTGAGTTACAGACTGGAATATAATCGAGGGGTTCGGGGTGGTTTATATATAGAATAACAGATACCGGGGAGTGAGTTACAGACTGGAATCTAATCGAGGGATTCGGGGTGGTTTATATATAGAATAACAGATACCGGGGAGTGAGTTACAGACTGGTATCTAATCGAGGGGTTCGGGGTGGTTTATATATAGAATAACAGATACCCGGGAGTGAGCTACAGTCTTAAATCTAATCGAGGGGTTCGGGGTGGTTTATATATAGAATAGCAGGACCCGGAAGTGAGTTACAGTCTGGAATCTAATCGAGGGGTTCGGGGTGGTTTATATATAGAATAACAGATACCCGGGAGTGAGTTACAGACTGGAATCTAATCGAGGGGTTTGGGGTGGTTTATATATAGAATAGCAGATACCCGGGAGTGAGTTACAGACTGGAATATAATCGAGGGGTTCGGGGTGGTTTATATATAGAATAGCAGATACCCGGGAGTGAGTTACAGACTGGAATCTAATCGAGGGGTTCGGGATGGTTAATATATCGAATAACAGATACCCAGGAGTGAGTTACAGACTGGTATCCAATCAAATGTTATGGGGTCATTTACATATCGAACAGCAGATACCCGGGAGTGAGCTACAGTCTTAAATCTAATTGAGGGGTTTGGGGTGGTTTCTATAGAATAACAGATACCCGGGAGTGAGTTACAAATTGGAATCTAATCGAGGGGTTCGGGGTGGTTTATATATGGAAAAACAGATACCCGGGAGTGAGTTACAGACTGGAATCTAATCGAGGGGTTCGGGGATGGTTTATATATAGAATAACAGATACCCGGGAGTGAGATACAGACTGGAATCTAATCGAGGGGTTCGGGGTGGTTTATATATAGAATAACAGATACCCGGGAGAGAGTTACAGACTGGAATCTAATCGAGGGGTTCGGGGTGGTTTATATATAGAATAACAGATACCCGGGAGTGAGTTACAGACTGGAATCTAATCGAGGGGTTTGGGATGGTTTATATATAGAATAACAGATACCCGGGAGTGAGTTACAGAGTGGAATCTAATCGAGGGATTCAGGGGGTTTATATATAGAATAACAGATACCCGGGAGTGTGTTACAGACTGGAATCTAATCGAGGAGCTCGGGGGGTGGTTTATATATAGAATAACAGATACCCGGGAGTGAGTTACAGACTGGAATCTAATCGAGGGGTTCGGGGGGGTTTATATATAGAATAACAGATACCCGGGAGTGAGTTACAGATTGGAATCCATTCGAGGGTTTCGGGTGGTTCATATATAGAATAACAGATACCCGGGAGTGAGTTACAGACTGGAATCTAATCGAGGGGTTCGGGGTGGTTTATATATAGAATAACAGATACCCGGGAGTGAGTTACAGACTGGAATCTAATCGAGGGGTTCGGGGGGTTTATATATAGAATAATAGGTACCCGGGAGTGAGTTACAGACTGGAATCTATTCGAGGAGTTCGGGTGGTTTACATATAGATAAAAGGTATCCGGGTGTGAGTTATGGACTGGAATCAAATCGTGGGTTTTGGGGTGTTTTAAATGAAAAATTACCAGATGCCCGGCAGTGCGGTACAGACTGAAAATTAACTGAGGGATTCAGTGTGGTTCCTATATACAATAACAGATACCCACCAGTGAGTTACAGACTGGTATCCAATCAAATGTCTTGGGGTCATTTACATATCGAACAACAGATACCCGGGAGTGAGTTACAGACTGGAATCTAATCGAGGGGTTCAGGGTGGTTTATATATAGAATAACAGATACCCGGGAGTGAGTTACAGACTGGAATCTAATCGAGGGGTTCGGGGTGGTTTATATATAGAATAACAGATACCCGGGAGTGAGTTACAGACTGGAATCTAATCGAGGGGTTTGGGGATGTTTATATATAGAATAATAGATAGCCGGGAGTGAGTTACAGACTGGAATCTAATCGAGGGATTCAGGGGGTTTCTATATAGAATAACAGATACCCGGGAGTGAGTTACAGACTGGAATCTAATCGAGGGGTTCGGGGTGGTTTATATATAGAATAACAGATACCCGGGAGTGAGTTACAGACTGGAATCTAATCGAGGGGTTCGGGGGGGTTTATATATAGAATAACAGGTACCCAGGAGTGAGTAACAGACTGGAATCTAATCGAGGGGTTCGGTGGAGTTTATATATAGAATAACAGATACCCGGGAGTGAGTTACAGACTGGAATCTAATCGAGGGGTCCGGGGTGATGATCTTAGTTTTCCTATCTGTTCTGGAAAAGCCTGAACAGAATCTCACAGAACTGATGATTCATTCTGTGGGATAAGGGAGAACAGATCACGCGCCTGCTATTGCTGTTAGGGACAGTCATCGTCTGTGTACACAGAATAACAAGAGCATTTTCCAGTCCAGCCCTGTTACACCACGAGGATGGATATAGAGTAAATCTCCCTCTGCACTGTCCCCATCAAACACTCCCAGGACAGCACGTTAGATACAGAGTAAAGCTCCCTCTACACTGTCCCCATCAAACACTCCCAGGACAGGTACAGCACGGGGTTAGATACAGAGTAAAGCTCCCTCTACACTGTCCCCATCAAACACTCCCAGGACAGGTACAGCACGGGGTTAGATACAGAGTAAAGCTCCCTCTACACTGTCCCCATCAAACACTCCCAGGACAGGTACAGCACGGGGTTAGATACAGAGTAAAGCTCCCTCTACACTGTCCCCATCAAACACTCCCAGGGCAGGTACAGCACGAGGTTAGATACCGAGTAAAGCTCCCTTTACACCGTCCCCATCAAACACTCCCAGGACAGGGACAGCACGGGGTTAGATACAAAGTAAAGCTCCCTCTCTGCACTGCCCTGTCCAGGTGTTTAGTGGCTGCTGTGAAAAGGGGTGTGTGTTTGAGGGGTGGTGCTCCTAGAGCTCGCCGCC
>NW_027599871.1:0-20860 GCF_964194155.1 Cetorhinus maximus | reverse complement strand
CGAGTGGGAACAGTTTCTCCCTATCTACTCTGTCCAACCCCCTCATAATTCTGAATGTCTCTATCAAATCTCCTCTTAGCCTTCTTCTCTCCAAGGAGAACAGTCCCAACCTCTCCAATCTATCCTCATAGCTGAAGTTTCTCATCCCTGGAACCATTCTTGTAAATCTCTTCTGCACTCTCTCCAATGTGTTCACATCCTTCCTATAGTGTGGTGCCCAGAACTGTACACAATATTCCAGCTAAGGTCTAACTAGTGTCTTATATAATTCAGTATAACCTCCCTGCTCTTGTACTCTATGCCCCTATTAATAAAGCCCAGGATACTATATGCTTTATTAACTGCTCTCTCCACCTGTTCTGGCACCTTCAATGATCTATGCACATATACACCCAAATCTTTCTGCTCCTGTACCCCCTTCAAAATTTCACCCTTATTTTATATTGTCTGTCCATGTTCTTCCTACCAAAATATATAACCTCACACTTCTCTGCATTGAACTTCATCTGCCACCTATCTGCCCACTCCACCAACTTGTCTATGTCCTCTTGAAGTTCCACAGCATCCACCTCGCGGTTCACAACACTCCCAAACTTCTTATCATCCACAAACTGAAATCGTCCCCTGCACATCAAGATCTAGATCATTAATATATATCAGGAAAAGTAAGGGTCCCAATACTGACTCCTGGGGAAACTCTACTACAAACCTTCCTCCAGCCCAAAAAAATCCATTGACCATTACTCTCTGCTTCCTATTTTTCTACCAACTTTGTATCCATGTTGTTACTGTCCCTTTTATTCCATGAGCAATAACTTTTCTCACAAGTCTGTTGTGTGGCACTGTATCAAATGCCTTTTGAAAGTCCATGTAGACCACATCAACAGCATTACCCTCATTGACCTTTTCTGTTGCCTCTTCAAAAAACTCCAGCAAGTTAGTTAAACACTATTTCCCCTTTAGAAATCCATGCTGGCTCTTCCTTATCAACCCATATTTTTCCATGTGACTAATTCTATCCCGAATAATTGTTTCTAGAATCTTGCCCACCACTGAAGTTAAACTGACTGGTCTGTAATTGCTGGGTTTATCCTTACAACCTTTTATGAACAAGGGTGTAATGTTTACAATTCTCCAGTCCTCTGGCACCACCCCTGAGTCTAGGGAAGACTGAAAGATTATGGCCAGTACTCCTGCAATTTGCACTCTTACTTCCTTCAATATCCTTGGATACATCTCATCAGGTCCCATTGCCTTGTCAACTTTAAGTACCGACAGTCTCTTCAACACTTCCTCCTTATCAATTTTGTACACTTCTAATGACAGAGTTTTCTCATCTGTCACCATGGCCTGGGTAGCATCTACCTCCTTGGTAAAAACGGATGCAAAGTATTCATTTAATACCTCAGCCATGGCCCCTTCGTCCATGTGTAAATTCCCTTTTAGGTCCTTAATTGGCCCTACTCTTCCTTTTACCACCCTTTTACTATTTATAGGTCTATAGAAGACTTTGGGATTCCCCTTTATGTTGGCTGCCAGTCTTTTCTCATAATCCCTCTTCACTTCTCCAATATGTTTTCTCACCTCCCCTCTGAGCCTTCTGTATTCCTCTTGGTTCTCAATTGTATTTTCTACCTGACACTTGTCATAAGTGCACTTGTTCTTCTTTATCTTAATTTCAATCTCCTTTTTCATCCAGGGAGCTCTGGATTTGGTTGCCCTACTGTAGTAATTATAGTTTTGGGAAATGTAGGACTGTAGCTTTAAGAAAAATCTTGTGTGGTAAGATCACATGATCTGTGTAAACCAATGTGTTAGCAGCTCCTAGTAGAGGGAGTTCTTCTTTAGTTATGGAGTTTGATGTGCACGTGTAGCTGTCTTGTAAATAAAGTTAAACGTTTCCACTAAGAAAAGTTGTCTGAAGATCAACCCTATAACAAACTGGTGACGAGAATAAATCAGACTCGGCCAGCGATTGTATCTAAGTTTGTTAAAAATAAAAGAAGATGTACTCGTCCGAAATGCCACAGTTTGGCAGAATCGATCCCTTTGAGCCAGCCACAGATGATTGGTCTCAATATATAGAATGTCTTGTATTTTTCTTTCAAGCAAATGAAATCACGAGGGAGGAAAAGAGGAGAGCAATTCTCCTCCATATTTGTGGGAGCAAGTGTTACAGTTTAATTCGAAACTTGACAGCCCCCAGTGCCCAGGTTTGAAGACTTTCAGTGAATTATTTGACCTTTTTAAGGGATGTTTTCAACCCGAGCTCTCAGTCACAATGCAGAGGTTCAGGTTCAATTCACGGAATAGAGCCCCGGGTGAGACAATTGCTACCTATGTGGCGAAATTAAAACAACTAACGGAATATTGTGATTTTGATGAAACCCTGAGTAACATGCTCAGAGATCATTTAGTATGCGGTGTACAGGAAGATACTATTAAGCAAAGATTGCTGACTGAGGTGGTGAATCTTGATTTTAAGAAAGTGGTAGAAATAGCACTGGTGATGGAAAGCGCTGTAAGGGATTCACAAGCAATTCGAGAGGCACAAAATGGCCCCATTCTCTAGTCGGGTGCGAACAGTCAGCCGAAAGTGGTGTGAGAAACCGGGACTCTGCGAAGCGGGAAACAATCCTCGCTAACCGAAAACTTAGAGGAAACAATTTAGCAACTAAATTGAAAAATAACTTTCATCAAAACAATCTCGAGCGATTGGCAATTTTAAAAAGTAGAATGTTATTTTTGCCACAGAAGTGAACAGATAATGAGACAGTGCAAAGTGAGATTTAAACAGGCCTCCAAACAACAAATGAAGTCCAATGAAGTCTGTAGTGTAGAAGAGCCAGAAACAGCCAATTCTGACATTTATTTATTATTCAACATGAAAGTTGGGAAGACAGAGCCAATCACTGTCACAGCGCAAGTGAATGGTAAACCCTTAAAAATGGAAGTAGACACTGGTGCTTCTACCACTGTCATAGGGGAACACACTTTCAGATATTTAAATAAAGGTGATCAACAATTAAGTTTGGAATAAATCTCTGCCAAGTTGAAAACATACATAGGCGAAGAAATCCTAGTAAAACGTCTCACCAGATTAACTGTCCATTATAGACACCAATCAGCACAGATACCAGTGATGGCAGAGGACCAAGCCTCCTAGGTCAAAATTGGTTGAGGGAAATTAACCTTGATTGGCCAGTGAGATTTCAAAAGGAAGCAGGAAGAGTTCCTGAGTTGGAAAAGGAACAAGACAAGGTATTTCAGAAAGAGCCTGGAGAGTCCAAGGACCACAACAGGATGAAAAAGGAGTGTGTAAACATTCAGCAACCTGAGGAAATGAAGACTGTCTTAGACAATGACATGGGAGAACAGCAGAAGAAACTCAAGGAGATGCTGCTGAATGACAGAATTCAAGATGAAGCAAGTGAGTTTCACAGAGAAAATGAAAACCTGTTGAAAGACCTTCACAAGTGACAAGGATCCTCAGGTCAAAGTTTGTACAACTGGAAAATTACAAAGAGAAACAGGAAGAATTTAATGTCTCTCTGAACAAACTGAAGAACCAGTTGGCAGAGAAGACGCAGCAATGTTCAAGGTTCCAGGAGGAAGCCAACAGATACAAGAAGGAGAGAGAAGAGCTGAAGAATCAGCTAAATGAAGCTAAAGAGGTTTTGAAAGCATAAGTCGTAGAACTTTCCAAGATGTGAGTGGATAATGAAGTCATGGGGAGCTCAACTACTGAACTAAGACAAGTTGAGATTTCACCTGAGAGAAGTCTGGCCAACAGTGAAGTAAAAAAAAAGGCTGAGACTAATCTCTGTGATAGAAAGAAGACATGTAGGAAGAAGATGCAGAGTTAATGATGAGGTGCCATCTTTGGACAAGACTGAGCCTGTTACTTCCCAATTTGTGGGGGAAGGTGGAGAAAAGTCAAGGGAACCAAAAAAATGACTCATGATTTGCATAGTCATGAGCGACAATTTACCATTGGAGAAGCCGTGTATGTAGGGAATTTCAGTGGAGGACTGAAGTGGTTACCAGGTAAAGTAAGCTCTGTGACCAGACCATTGTCATACCACGTGGAAGGGGAGGGTCGGATCACCCGTAAGCATGTGGATCATTTAAGAAGAAGGGAGATACCCCAACAAAATGATGTTCCACCTGTAACCATTGCTGAACCTGTGGTTCCTGTTGAAGTTGCTCAACCAAGGACAGACATGCCCAATGTCTCTGTCGGAGTGGAAGATACTGAACTGCAAGTGCCTGATGAGGTACCTGATGTTAATGCGGTTCCAGAGAATGTGTTTCCTGCAAAAGAATCATAAGAACATAAGAACATCTGAAGTCATGGAGCTACAATGTTCCACATGGATCAGGAAACCACCTGAAAGACTGAACTTGTAATTTCATGACCTGTGTAAATATTGTAATGTCATGAGATAAATATCCTTGTAAATACAAAATGTACAAAAAGGTTAAAGGTGGAGGAATGTAATAATTATAGATTTGGGAAATGTAGGACTGTAGCTTTAAGAAGAATCCTGTGTTGTAAGATCACATGATCTGTATAAACCAATGTGTTAGCAGCGCGGGGAAGCTCTGGTAGTGAGAGTTCTTCTTTAGTTATGGAGTTTGATGCACGTGTAGTTGCTGCTGTTGTGTTGTAAATAAAGTTAAATGTTTCCACTAAGAAAAGTTGTCTGAAGATCAACTCTATAACACTGTAAGGAACATATCTTTTTATGTCTGTTGGACTATTAATTTAAATTACAATGGCTGCAGGTTGAAAGACATGTCCACTGGAAAAGGATGAGAGATGTGTACAATGTTGCAGTCCTGGAACAGAGCATGCCATGAAAGATAGGATGGTGCCGGAAAGGAGTCCTGGACCAAGGGAGCTGCCTGACAGCTGCATTTTAATTGGTTCCTGACCAGGTGACCAGGTTTTTGTGTGAGAGTAGTGCAGCCAAATAGCTCCTAGCCTGAAAGGAACAAGACCTAAAACTTCTTTCTCCTGTGTGGGGAAGATTATCCTGCTATAATAGCTAGCTGTTTTTTTTTCTCCTCATATCTCTATAACTTCCTCTCTCTCTGAAAACCCCTGTCAAGAGTCAAATGGGGCAAATCACTGTTAGAGACATTGAAAGGCAAGTGCAGCCAGTGAACTAAATACTGAAAGTACTGGAAGACCACCTCGTGTCATCAACAAGAACTGAAAGGAATTTGGGAGACATCGATCAAAATCAGCCCATCGAATCCTGTACTCTGGAACTGGTGCTGCTGAACTGTTTTATCCCAGCCTTAACATCCATGTTTTTGTGTGTCTTATGTGTCTTGTATGTGTGTGTACAGGGATTTAAGAAGGGTTTTAGAGTTAGAAATTAGTTCATATTTCTTTCTTTTGCCACTGGTTAACAACAGTTTGTTCAATAAACAGTTATTTACTTATTAAGTTTACAAACCTGGTGCTCGTATTCTGTTAACCTAAATTAAACAGTTAGGTAGAATTGGGCAATCTGGTGGTTTGATCAAACTTTTCACGCTTGTGGTAGCTCAGCGAACATTGGGGCTGATATTGCAACGCACTATCCCCAGTGAGTCGATATTGCAATGCACTATCCCCAGTGAGTCGATATTACAGCGCACTATCCCCAGTGAGTCGATATTACAGCGCACCATCCCCAGTGAGTCGATATTACAGCGCACTATCCCCAGTGAGTCGATATTACAGCGCACCATCCCCAGTGAGTTGATATTACAGCGCACCATCCCCAGTGAGTTGATATTAAGCGCACTATCCCCAGTGAGTCGATATTACAGCGCACTATCCCCAGTGAGTCGATATTACAGCGCACTATCCCCAGTGAGTCGATATTACAGCGCACCATCCCCAGTGAGTCGTGACAAAGTTTGGGGGCTTGAACGAGATATTTTGGAACAAAAGACAATGACGATTTGGTTGTAGATTTAGTAAGTAATAAAAGCTAAAAGGAAACACCAGGTTTGTACTGTCAAAAATGAGATGGCACTGGAAACTGCTAAAGCTTTCCTGCAAGTGGAGGGGATGTCCCTGACAATTTTACAAGGGATCCAAAAAGCCAGGTTCATTAAATTGGCAAGTAAATTAAGAATAGGATTGCCTTCCAAATCTAGGAAGGCAGAGATAATCGAAGAGATGGCACAGCCTTTAAAACTGGAAGCAATATCCGAGAGATCAAGTTCTCATAAGGGTGATTCATTGGAATGGGCTCAATTTCAGTTGCAAATAGAAAAATTGGAACTAGAGGTGAAAGAAAAGGAAAAGGAAAGAGAGAGAGCATTTCAAAGGTAGTTAGAAATGGTGAGTTTAGAAATGGAGAAACATAAACTTGAACAGGAAAGAACAGAAAGAGAAAGAGAGAGAGAGAGAGAGCTTAGAATGCTGGCAGTTAAACAAGAGACACCAGGAGGTGAGGCAGGACTTATTTCCAGACCAGAACCCAGTGGGGAGATGTTTAAATTTGTACAGGCTCTTCCAAAATTTGAGAAAAGGGATGTTGAAGCATTCTTTACTTCATTTGAGAAGATAGTGAAACAGATGAACTGGCCAAAAGAAAATTGGACATTGTCCATGCAGAACAAATTGACAGGTAGAGCACGGGAACTTTATGCTTCACTGTCAGAGGAGGTTTCTAGGGATTATGATGTGGTGAAAAGGGCCATTTTGAGTGCAGAAAAGTTGGTCTCTGAAGCACAGAGACAAAAGTTTTGAAATTTAAGGAAACAGCCCGGACAAACTTACATTGAATTTGAAAGGATTAAGCAAAGTAATTTTGACAGGTGGACACGAGTATTAGGAGTTGAAAGTACCTATGAAGATCTCAGAGAGACCATTCTGTTGGAAGAATTTAAAAACTCCCTATCTCCTGTAATAAGAACCCATGTTGAAGACCAAAGGGTTGATATTGCGAGACAAGCAGCGGTAGTGGCTGACGACTATGAGCTGATCTGTAAAACTAAACCTTTTTCCCATCACCCCCATAAATTTGAAAAGGATAGAAAGTGGGAGAGTGAAAGGATGGCAAGTAGCCTGGGTAAAGAATGGATAGCTGGGAATACCTAGCGATCACCTCCCCAGATCTGGAAGGAAGGTACTGAGGTTACATAAGAACATATGAAATAGGAACAGGAGTAGACCATTCGGCCCCTCGAGCCTGCTCCACCATTCAATAAGATCATGGTTGATCATCATGTATCGATTTCCACATTCCCATCTACCCCCGATAACCTTTGAATCCCTTGCCTAACAAGAATCTATCTACCTCTGCCTTAAAAACATTCAATGACCCCGTCTCCACCACCTTCTGAGGCAGAGAATTCCAAAGTCGCACAACCCTCTGAGAGAAAAAAATTCTCATCTCTGTCCTAAAAGGGCGACCCCTAATTTTAAAACAGTGTCCCCTAGTTCTGGATTCATCCACAAGAGGAAACATCCTTTCCACATCCACCTTGTCAAGGCCATTCTGGATCTTGTAAACTTCAATCAAATCACCCCTCACTCTTCTAAACTCCAGTGGAAACAAGCCCAGTCTGTCCAACCTTTCCTCATAAGACAACCCACTCATTCCAGGTATCAATCTAGTAAATCTCCTCTGAACCGTCTCCAACACATTTACATCCTTCCTTAAATAAGGAGACCAAAACTGCACACAGTATTCGAGGTGCAGTCTCACCAATGCCCTGTATAACTGAAGCATAACATCCTCACTTTTATGTTCAATTCATCTTGTAATAAAGGATAACATTCCATTAGCCTTCTTAATTACTTGCTGTACCTGCATACTAACTTTTTGTGACTCATGTACTAGAACACCCAGATCCCTCTGCACCTCAGAATTATGCAGCTGTTCTCCATTTAAATAATACTCTGCTTTTTTGTTCTTCCTGCCAAAGTGAACAACTTCACATTTTCCCCATATTAAACTCCATTTGCCAGATCTTTGCCCATTCACTCAACCTATTTATATCCATCTGCAACCTCCTCATGTCCTCTTCACAACATACTTTCCTACCTTTCTTTGTGTCATCTGTAAATTTAGCTACCATGGGTGGGATTTTCCCAGAATTGCACTAAGTGTGGTACCGGGCGGGTAAAATGGAGTCCTACCCGCTGACAAAAATGATGGGTTTTCACGCTGTATCTTCCCAAGCCTGGCTCATTATTTATGCACTCCCGGGAAACATGCTATTTCCATGGCGAGCGGGCACCCATTCGCCCGCTCACCATCACCCCGCTCTCCCATCACACCAGCCGCCATCTTTAAAAGGCAGCCCCCAGGAAAGTGCTCATCGCCACCATCTCACCAGCGCTGCCCGGGAGACATGGTCAGCAAAGGAAAAATGACTGCAGCCCCCCAGCTTCAACACCGGGTCCCTCCAGCGACTGCTGGATGCTGTGAAGGCCGCCGGGATGTGCTCTACCCCCACTCTGGCCGCAGGATGTCACTAACCCGGCCTGGGAGGCAGTGGGCAGTGGTGGTCAGTGCGAATGCCCTGCAGAGAAGGACAGACACCCAGTGCTGCAAGAGGGTGAACGATGATCTCCTCCATTCCCCAGGATAAGTCACTCTTTTCATCATCCCCATCTCTCACACTCACAAACCCATCACATACCCACAGGGCCCTCACTCACTGTCAGTGTGAGGGACATCACCATTCACTCTCTCACATTCACCGTCATTGTCCTCATCCCGTCCATGGGACCACTCACCACCCACACAGGCCAGATATACTTACCATCTGGCCTGGCAGGCATCCTGATACACTCTCCCCATCTCTACCCATGCAGGACAAACTGGCTCACAACAGGAGGGAGAGGTCATAGACAGGTGGAGGGATGCCGGAGATCAAAGTTCTGAAAGAATTCTAAACCAGAGCCATCCAGCTGGCCGGCGATGACCGGGACCGGTCCTGTGCTGATGGTGAGGTCGGCGCTGCTCTACCAAGTGAGGATCCAGCAGTGCAACATCCATCAGACAACCATGCTGTGAGTGATGTGTCCTGTTTCACAGGCCACTGCCAGGCACTCATTATCTCTTCTTGTTTTCACAGGCACATCTGGGAAACAGCCAACAGAGTCCATGACCCAGGGCCTCCAATCAAGCCCCAAAGAAACCTCTGAAGAGGAATCTGGAGGCTCCCTCCCTGAAATCCCATCACAGCCTCACCCACACCCTCCACCAGCGCAGAGACACACACCTCGGTGGGACCCAGCTTTAGAGTAGCCTCGGGATCACAATCTGTTGAGCACATCACACAGTCTGATCCACAGCAGGCAGAGACAGGGACTTCTCAGGCCCCTGACACTCGGAGGGCTGCTGGAGACCAGAACGTTGCTGAGTCCGAGTCAGATGAGGAGCCTCTGGACTCGGTCATGTCACAGTTGCTGGAGCTGCAAAGGCAGCTCGGGAACATCAGGAAGGGATGTCCGCTGCACTCCTCAGATTGTAAGGCACAATGGAGGAGTCCGTCCATCTTCACTCTGAGGTGATAGCGCCGGCATTGCCAACGCACCGAGGTCAACACTGGCAGGATGGCGACCGCCATGGAGACCTTGTTCCAGGACGTTGCTCCTGCTCTGCTGCTCAGGCTGAACTCCAGCGCTGACGCCATAGTCGGCCTCCAACAGTGTGTACGCGAGAGGAGTGCTGGGCAGCTCGATCTCACTCCAGTTTCCCCTCCTCCTCACGGAGTCAGCCTGGGGCCCTCGGGCACCCATAGGGAGGAGGATCAGCAGGTCCACACTCCGGGCCCATCCACCCAGGTAACTCCGGGAGTGTCCGGCCCATTCGACTCCCCTCTTCCTGTGACCTCAGCAGCTCCAGCTCCACAGGCCGAGGAGGGTGTCACTGCCACACAGCAGGACCCCGAAAGCAGGCCTGGGCCCTCCAGGTCTCGGCCCTCCAGAGGACGCCCGCCAAAGTCATCACAGACAGGGCGTCACAGTCAGCAGGCTGCCTCCACCTCTGCTGTGGATGTCCGGGGAGCACCAAGACACAGCGGCAGAGTTAGGAAAGTTGAGGAGAATTAGTTGCACAGCCTGGGCACGGGTGTTAATCACTTGTACATAATGTTCACTATTGTCAATAAACTCCCAAGAATGTCTCCCTGCCTATGGCACCTTGGTCTGATGAGCAGTGTTCGTGTCACTCAGATGTGAAACCTTTCTGCACAAGATAAAGGCAGGTGTCTCAGTCCAGGGCCTCTTCCCTGTGTCTGTGCAGCCTTCAGACCAAAGTGATGGTCCAGCCTCACACTCCCTGGACACATTACTGATACCTGCACCTCAGTGGTGCTGGTCATTGCTGCCAGAATGTAGTGGGCAGGGTCACAGAGTTCCCTCATTCTCTCTGTGTGCTCTCAGCACCTTTAAGGTGGGTCTGGCCCCCATCTCTTCAGCATCTGTGACCAGTGACGCTGTGCACCAGCTCCTGAAGGGATCAGGTGCTGAAGGTGGACACAGCATCAGATGCCTCTAAAGTTTCATGGCTGTGTCTCTATGATATGACCCTGATCACAGAGCACAAGCGAGCTGCCCTCGGCCAGACAGGAGTCAGACATTCTCAGAGGCTGTGTGAAGATCTATGGAGTGTCCTCACTGCATGTGGTCATCATCCTCTTGAAATCGAGCGACTATTAGGGCCTCCTCTGTGTCTCCATGACAGCAGCATTCTCACAGAGGGTATTGGTGCTGCCATAAGCCAGACTGGAGTCAAACGTTCACAGATGCGATGTGAGGATCTATGGAGTGTCCTCACTGCAGATCGTCATCATCTTCCACAAATCTAACAGCCATGAGGGCCTCCCGAGTGCCTGCCTCGTCTGGCCAGTGTGAGAGCCTCATCCCCGTCATCATCGTCTCCAAGAACCTCCTCAGCCTCATCCCCATCATTGTCACCTCCGAGGATCCCCTCACCCTCATCTCCGTCCTCCTCATTGGAGGAGACCTCCAGCTCCTCCACCTCCTCTTCAGCCAGCTCCTCTCCCCATTGCAGTGCCAGGTTGTAAAGGGTGCAGTGGGCGATGATGATGTGTGACACCCTCTGTGGACTGTATTGCAGGGCTCCACCAGGCCGGCCCAGGCACTGGAGCCGCATCTTCAGCATCCCGATGGTCACCTCCACCAAGTTCTGAGCTGCAGCATGAGCCTCATTATAGCGTCGCTCTGCTGCAGTCTGAGGCCGCTGCACGGGTGTCATCAGCCACGGCCTCTGTGGGTAGCGCTTGTCCCCGAGGAGCCAACCCTGCAGCCTCTGTGGACCCTGGAAGACTGCAGGGATCTGCGAGTGACTCAGGATGTAGGCATCGTGCACACACCCAGGAAACCGTGCGCAGACCTGCAGGATGTGTTTGTGGAGGTCACACACCAGCTGCATGTTCAGTGAGTGGAAGCCCTTGCGGTTGATGAAGTCACTGAGTGTAGCGATGGAGACCTGAGCACCACATGAGTGCAGCCAATCGCACCCTGTACCTGTGGGAATCCTGAGATCCGGGTGAATCCAATGGCCCTTGTCTCCTGGCTGTCCTGGTCCCGGGTGAAATGCACAAAGTTGTTGCCATGGAGACGATGCATCCGTGACCTCATGGATGTATTTGTAGGTGGCGGATTGTGAGATCCCACAAGGGTTTCCTGTGGAGCCCTGGAAGGAGCCACTGGCATAGAAATTGAGCACCACAGTCACTTTCACAGCCACTGGCACTGGATGCCCTCCATGTCCCCTTGGCACCAAGTCCTGCAGTAAGTAGGAGATGTGAGACACCAGGTCCCTAGACATGTACATCAGCGACACTGGTTCTCAGTCATCTGCAGGAATGACAGGCGGCACCCATAGATCCTGGGTGTCGCTAGGCACCGACCAGCCATGGCTCACTGTCACTCCTGGGCAGTGTGTGTGGGAGCCACTGTTACCCCTTCTTCATGAGGCTGCTGCTCCTGCCGTGTGCAGCCAGGAGCCGCAGTCACTCTCTCCTCCGTCTTCTACAGTCTCTGTGGGCCATCAGGCACACAGCTCGGTCACCAGGGTCCATGATCCTGACATAGTCCTCCTGCAGCATGAAAGAGACAGAGACGTGGTTATCATGGGTGTACTTAGCACCTTTCCTGGCCCTGTGTGACTGCCCCTTAACCCTTCCCGGAGAGAGCTGGTCATCCCTCGGATGGCCAGAGGTGAGTGCGCTGCACGGCTGCCCTGTCAGCCTGTGACATGGGGGACTCTGGTCCAAGCCGGGATGCTGAGATTGCAGGCGGCTGTGAGCCTCCAGCAGTGACTGCTACATGGCCAGTGTTAGCGAGGAGATTGTACAACGTGTGCAGTCCAACTGCTCCGCGGTCCAATAAAGTGGTAGCGGAGTCGAAGTCTGTGCCAGGGGGCTGGGGTGGGGGGGCGGGGGGGTGTGGGCTGGGGGGGGTGTGGGGTGGGGGGGTGTAAGGTAAGAAGTGCTTGGTGATGCTTTGATGCCTTCACGTTGCTTGCATGGGCGGCCAGGCTAGGAGCCTGACCCTAACCATATCACTGTGACTGCGCCTGATCTGTCTCAGTTGCAGAGGCCTGGTCAGTTTATGGATTCAAACATGGACAAAAGAGCTGAACTCCCGAGGTGAGGTGAGAGTGACTGCCCTTGACATCAAGGCTGCATTTGACCGAGTGTGGCATCAAGGAGCCCTAACAAAACTGGAGTCAATGGGAATTCTCCGCTGGTTGGAGACATACCTAGCACAAAGGAAGATGGTTGTGGTTGTTGGAGGTCAGTCAGCTCAGCTCCAGGACATCACTGCAGGAGTTCCTCAGGGTAGTGTCCTCGGCCCAACCATCTTCAGCTGCTTCATCAATGACTTTCCTTCCATCATAAGGTCAGAAGTGGGGATGTTCGCTGATGATTGTACAATGTTCAGCACCATTCGCGACTGCTTAAATACTGAAGCAGTCCATGTCCAAATGCAGCAAGACCTGGACAATATCCAGGCTTGGGCTGACAAATGGCAACTATCACCCCTTGACATTCAATGGCATTACCATCACCGAACCCCCACTATCATGGACACTCGCTCTTTGCTGCAGAGAACAGTGTCAATTCCCCTCTCTATACTATCCCCTGCTACCATTACTGTGCCATGGTCAGTCAGCTCATCCACTTTGCAGACCTCGCTTTCATCCACACAGGTTGTGAGCACCTCAAACCTGTTTGACAATTGCTAAGTCTGAGGCTCCTCCCCCACTGTCTGCTC
This sequence comes from Cetorhinus maximus, assembly GCF_964194155.1. Taxonomy (NCBI): domain Eukaryota; kingdom Metazoa; phylum Chordata; class Chondrichthyes; order Lamniformes; family Cetorhinidae; genus Cetorhinus; species Cetorhinus maximus. Next base: position 7,590 of record NW_027599871.1, on the reverse strand, counting down.
GGTCCCATTACCTGCCTCACTGACAGTCACATCCTCCTGTCCCTCACTGACAGTCACATCCTCCTGTCCCTCACTGACAGTCACACCCTCCTGTCCCTCACTGACAGTCACACCCTCCTGTCCCTCACTGACAGTCACACCCTCCTGTCCCTCACTGACAGTCACATCCTCCTGTCCCTCACTGACAGTCACATCCTCCTGTCCCTCACTGACAGTCACACCCTCCTGTCCCTCACTGACAGTCACACCCTCCTGTCCCTCACTGACAGTCACATCCTCCTGTCCCTCACTGACAGTCACACCCTCCTGTCCCTCACTGACAGTCACAGCCTCCTGTCCCTCACTGACAGTCACACCCTCCTGTCCCTCACTGACAGTCACATCCTCCTGTCCCTCACTGACAGTCACACCCTCCTGTCCCTCACTGACAGTCACACCCTCCTGTCCCTCACTGACAGTCACATCCTCCTGTCCCTCACTGACAGTCACATCCTCCTGTCCCTCACTGACAGTCACATCCTCCTGTCCCTCACTGACAGTCACACCCTCCTGTCCCTCACTGACAGTCACACCCTCCTGTCCCTCACCGACAGTCGCATCCTCCTGTCCCTCACTGCTGACCAAAACTGATAACCCTCTTCTAAGAGATGGGACTGTATTCTGGAACAAAGTATCCAGGTATTCCCCCCCCCCCACCCCCCCATGTTGTGCAGTGTCTGCATTTCAGCTTCCAGATCAATAATCCCGATCTGGAATTCCTCAAGCTGTTTACACTTCCTGCAGACGTGTTTGTTATGGGTCGCCTTAGCGTCCAAAAGCTCCCACATCCCACAGCTGCAACATAACACCTGTCCCGCCATTCCAACTTATGGTATTTAGTTAATTTACTTTAATTACTTTCTTCCTATATATGCCACAATTTACTGTTTATTGAATGCTAGTACCACTGACAACTAAAGGTTATACGCATCTTAACTACAAGGTATGTGTTTGAGATGTTTAGTTAAATAACTTTAATGTTATTGCTTTTTTATCTTTATTGATTTATTTTAATTTTAAAGTTTTCAAATGTTGGTTTATTATTTTAGAGTTGTAGTTCTTATTATTTTTAGATCTAACTGAACTCACCTATCCGGAGCTGGTTTCTCACGCACTGTCCCTTAAACTGAGCACTTAGCGGCCAATCAACTTACTAGTTTCCGGTGACGTCAGGGTTGATTTTTTTTCCTTTTTCCCAGACTGGAGCCTCACAGCAGCTGAAACAGCAAAACAGCAAAACAGTGAGGCAGTGAAACACTGGGACAGTGAAACAGTGAGGCAGTGAAACACTGGGACAGTGAAACAGTGAGGCAGTGAAACACTGGGACAGTGAAACAGTGAGGCAGTGAAACACTGGGACAGCGAAACCGTGAGGGAGTGAAACACTGGGACAGTGAAACAGTGAGGCAGTGAAACACTGGGACAGTGAGACAGTGAGGCAGTGAAACACTGGGACAGCGAAACAGTGAGGCAGTGAAACACTGGGACAGCGAAACAGTGAGGGAGTGAAACACTGGGACAGTGAAACAGTGAGGCAGTGAAACACTGGGACAGCGAAACAGTGAGGCAGAGAAACACTGGGACAGCGAAACAGTGAGGGAGTGAAACACTGGGACAGTGAAACAGCGAGGCAGTGAAACACTGGGACAGCGAAACAGTGAAGAAGTGAAACACTGGGACAGTGAAACAGTGAGGCAGTGAAACACTGGGACAGCGAAACAGTGAGGAAGTGAAACACTCAGAGAACAAAACAGAGAAACCGCGAAACAGTGGAACGCTGAGATAGTGAAACAGCAAAACAGTGAGACACTGAGACAGAGCAAAAATGAGAGAGTGAAACAGTGAAACACTGAGATACTGAGACAGCGAAACAGCAAAACACTGAGACACTGAGATAGTGAAACAGCGAAACAGCGACACACTGAGGCAGGGAAACAGCAAAACAGAAAAACACTGAAACAGTGAAACAGCCAAACAGCCAAATACTAAGATAGTGAAACAGCAAAACAGCAAAACACTGAGAGAGCGAAAAAGCAAAACACTGAGACACTGAGATAGTGAAACAGCGAAACAGTGACACACTGAGGCAGGGAAACAGCAAAACAGAAAAACACTGACACAGTGAAACAGCCAAACAGCCAAATATTAAGATAGTGAAACAGCAGAACAGCAAAACACTGAGAGAGTGAAAATGCAAAAAAGAAAAACACTGAGATAGTGAAACAGCAAAACAGCAAAAAACTGAGACAGGGAAACAGCAAAACAGCCAAATACTGAGATAGGGAAACAGCGAAACACTGAGACAGAGAAACAGTGAAACACTGAGACAGCGAAACAGTGAAACACTGCGACAGCGAAACAGTGAAACACTGAGATAGTGAAACAGTGAAACACTGAGACAGCAAAACAGTGAAACACTGAGATAGCGAAACAGTGAAACACTGAGAATGCGAAACAGTGAAACACTGAGACAGCGAAACAGTGAAACACTGAGACAGCGAAACAGTGAAACTCTGAGACTGCGAAACAGTGAAACACTGAGACAGCGAAACAGTGAAACACTGAGACAGTGAAACAGTGAAACACTGAGACTGCGAAACAGTGAAACACTGAGACAGCGAAACAGTGAAACACTGAAATAGTGAAACAGTGAAACACTGAGGCAGCGAAACAGTGAAACAATGAGACAGCGAAACAGTGAAACACTGAGACAGCGAAACAGAGAAACACTGAGACAGCAAAACAGTGAAACACTGAGACAGAAAAACAGTGAAACACTGAGACAGTGAAACAGTGAAACACTGAGACAGAGAAACAGTGAAACACTGAGACAGCAAAACAGTGAAACACTGAGATAGTGAAACAGTGAAACACTGAGGCAGTGAAATAGTGAAACACTGCGACAGGGAAAAAGTGAAACACTGAGACAGTGAAACAGTGAAACACTGAGACAGCGAAACAGTGAAACACTGAGATAGTGAAACAGTGAAAAACTGAGACAGCGAAACAGTGAAACACTGAGAAAGTGAAACACTGAGACAGTGAAACACTGAGACAGTGAAATACTGAGACAGCGAAACAATCAAACACTGAGACAGCAAAACAGAGAAACACTGAGACATCGAAACAGTGAAACACTGAGAAGCGAAACAGTGAAACACTGAGACAGAGAAACAGTGAAACACTGAGAGAGCGAAACAGTGAAACACTGAGACAGCGAAACAGTGAAACACTGAGACAGCGAAACAGTGAAACACTGAGACAGAGAAACAGTGAAACACTGAGACAGCGAAACAGCGAAACACTGAGACAGAGAAACAGTGAAAAACTGAGACAGTGAAACAGTGAAACACTGAGACAGCGAAACAGTGAAACACTGAGACAGCGAAAGAGCGAAACACTGAGACAGCGAAACAGTGAAACACTGAGGCAGCGAAACAGCGAAACACTGAGACAGCGAAACAGTGAAACACTGAGACAGCGAAACAGAGAAACACTGAGACAGTGAAACAGTGAAACACTGAGACAGCGAAACAGTGAAACACTGAGACAGTGAAACAGTGAAACACTGAGACAGCGAAAAAGTGAAATACTGAGACAGTGAAACAGTGAAACACTGAGACAGCGAAACAGTGAAACACTGAGACAGCGAAACAGTGAAACACTGAGACAGCGAAACAATCAAACACTGAGACAGCGAAACAGTGAAACACTGAGACAGAGAAACAGTGAAACACTGAGACAGCGAAACAGTGAAAGACTGAGACAGCGAAACAGTGAAACACTGAGACAGCGAAACAGTGAAACACTGAAACAGTGAAACACTGAGACAGTGAAACAGTGAAACACTGAGACAATGAAACAGTGAAACACTGAGAGAGTGAAACAGTGAAACACTGAGACAGCGAAACAGAGAAAGATTGAGACAACGAAACAGTGAAACAGTGAGACAGTGAAACAGTGAAAAACTGAGACAGTGAAACAGTGAAACACTGAGACAGTGAAACACTGAGACAGTGAAATAGTGAAATACTGAGACAGTGAAAAAGTGAAACACTGAGACAGTGAAACAGTGAAATACTGAGACAGTGAAACAGTGAAACACTGAGATGCGAAACAGTGAAACACTGAGACAGTGAAACACTGAGACAGCGAAACAGTGAAACACTGAGACAGTGAAACAGTGAAACAATGAGACAGTGAAACAGTGAAACACTGAGACAGCGAAACAATGATACAGTGAAACAGTGAAACACTGAGACAGTGAAACAGTGAAACACATAGACAGCAAAACAGTGAAACACTGAGACAGAAAAACAGTGAAACACTGAGACAGTGAAACAGTGAAACATTGAGACAGAGAAACAGTGAAACACTGAGACAGCAAAACAGTGAAAAACTGAGATAGTGAAACAGTGAAACACAGAGGCAGTGAAACACTGCGACAGGGAAACAGTGAAACACTGAGACAGCAAAACAGTGAAACACTGAGACAGCCAAACAGTGAAACACTGAGACAGCGAAAAAGTGAAACACTGAGACAGCCAAACAGTGAAACGCTGAGAGAGCTAAACAGTGAAACACTGAAACAGCGAAACAGTGAAACACTGAGACAGCGAAACAGTGAAACACTGAGATAGCGAAACAGTGAAACACTGAGACAGCGAAACAATGAAACACTGAGACAGCGAAACAGAGAAACACTGAGACATCGAAACAGTGAAACACTGAGACAGCGAAACAGTGAAACACTGAGACAGCGAAACAGCGAAACACTGAGACAGAGAAACAGTGAAAAACTGAGACAGTGAAACAGTGAAACACTGAGACAGCGAAACAGTGAAACACTGAGACAGCGAAACATTGAAACACTGAGACAGCGAAACAGTGAAACACTGAGACAGCGAAACAGTGAAACACTGAGACAGCGAAACAGTGAAACACTGAGACAGCCAAACAGTGAAACACTGAGACAGCAAAACAGTGAAACACTGAGACAGCCAAACAGTGAAACACTGAGACAGTGAAACAGTGAAACACTGAAACAGTGAAACACTGAGACAGTGAAACAGTGAAACACTGAGACAGTGAAACAGTGAAACACTGCGACAGGGAAACAGTGAAACACTGAGACAGTGAAACAGTGAAACACTGAGACAGCGAAACAGTGAAACACTGAGATAGCGAAACAGTGAAAAACTGAGACAGCGAAACAGTGAAACACTGAGACAGTGAAACACTGAGACAGTGAAACAATCAAACACTGAGACAGCGAAACAGTGAAACACTGAGACAGCGAAACAGAGAAACACTGAGACAGAGAAACAGTGAAACACTGAGAAAGCGAAACAGTGAAACACTGAGACAGTGAAACAGTGAAACACTGAGACAGAGAAACAGTGAAAAACTGAGACAGCGAAACAGTGAAACACTGAGACAGCGAAACAGTGAAACACTAAGACAGAGAAACAGTAAAACACTGAGAGAGTGAAACAGTGAAACACAGAGACATCGGAACAGAGAAACACTGAGACAGCGAAACAGTGAAACACTGAGACAGTGAAACAATGAAACACTGAGACAGAGAAACAGTGAAAAACTGAAAAAGTGAAACAGTGAAACATTGAGACAGTGAAAGAGTGAAACACTGAGACAGTGAAACACTGAGACAGCGAAACAGCGAAACACTGAGACAGAGAAACAGTGAAAAACTGAGACAGTGAAACAGTGAAACACTGAGACAGCGAAACAGTGAAACACTGAGACAGCGAAACACTGAGACAGCGAAACAGTGAAACACTGAGACAGCGAAACACTGAGACAGCGAAACAGTGAAACACTGAGACAGCGAAACAGCGAAACACTGAGACAGCGAAACAGTGAAACACTGAGACAGCAAAACAGTGAAACACTGAGACAGCGAAACAGTGAAACACTGAGACAGTGAAACAGTGAAACACTGAGACAGCGAAACACTGAGACAGCGAAACAGTGAAACACTGAGACAGCAAAACAGTGAAACACTGAGACAGCGAAACAGTGAAACGCTGAGACAGTGAAACAGTGAAACACTGAGACAGCGAAAAAGTGAAATACTGAGACAGTGAAACAGTGAAACACTGAGACAGCGAAACAGTGAAACACTGAGACAGCGAAACAGTGAAACACTGAGACAGCGAAACAATCAAACACTGAGACAGCGAAACAGTGAAACACTGAGACAGAGAAACAGTGAAACACTGAGACAGCGAAACAGTGAAAGACTGAGACAGCGAAACAGTGAAACACTGAGACAGCAAAACAGTGAAACACTGAGACAGCCAAACAGTGAAACGCTGAGAGAGCGAAACAGTGAAACACTGAGACAGCGAAACAGCGAAACACTGAAACAGTGAAACACTGAGACAGTGAAACAGTGAAACACTGAGACAATGAAACAGTGAAACACTGAGACAGCGAAACAGAGAAAGATTGAGACAACGAAACAGTGAAACACTGAGACAGTGAAACAGTGAAAAACTGAGACAGTGAAACAGTGAAACACTGAGACAGTGAAACAGTGAAATACTGAGACAGTGAAAAAGTGAAACACTGAGACAGTGAAACACTGAGACAGTGAAACAGTGAAATACTGAGACAGTGAAACAGTGAAACACTGAGATGCGAAACAGTGAAACACTGAGACAGTGAAACACTGAGACAGCGAAACAGTGAAACACTGAGACAGTGAAACAGTGAAACAATGAGACAGTGAAACAGTGAAACACTGAGACAGCGAAACACTGATACAGTGAAACAGTGAAACACTGAGACAGTGAAACAGTGAAACACTTAGACAGCGAAACAGTGAAACAATGAGACAGCGAAACAGTGAATCACTTAGACAGCGAAACAGTGAAACACTGAGATAGCGAAACAGTGAAACACTACGACAGCGAAACAGTGAAACACTGAGACAGCGAAACAGTGAAACATTGAGACAGCGAAACAGTGAAACACTGAGACAGCGAAACAGTGAAACACTGAGACAGCGAAACAGAGAAACACAGAGACAGCGAAACAGTGAAACACTGAGACAGCGAAACAGTGAAACACTGAGACAGCGAAACAGTGAAACACTGAGACAGTGAAACAGTGAAACACTGAGATAGCGAAACAGAGAAACACTGAGACAGTGAAACGGAAACACTGAGACAGTGAAACAGTGAAACACTGAGACAGCGAAACAGTGAAACACTGAGACAGCGAAACAGTGAAACACTGAGACAGCGAAACAGTGAAAGACTGAGAGAGCGAAACAGTTAAACACTGAGACAGCGAAACAGTGAAACACTGAGACAGCCAAACAGTGAAACGCTGAGAGAGCGAAACAGTGAAACACTGAGACAGCGAAACAGTGAAACACTGAAACAGTGAAACACTGAGACAGTGAAACAGTGAAACACTGAGACAATGAAACAGTGAAACACTGAGACAGCAAAACAGTGAAACACTGAAACAGCGAAACAGAGAAAGATTGAGGCAACGAAACAGTGAAAAACTGAGACAGTG
>NW_027599870.1:10000-20874 GCF_964194155.1 Cetorhinus maximus | reverse complement strand
AGGGTGCAGTTAGGTGCAGGACAGCCCATCAGTTTCCAGGGGCTAAGTACATGTGGGTAAATGGTTAACCAGTTAGCAGGCAGGGCAGCCGGCCGGCCGGTAATTAGAGCCGGCCGCCTGTCCGCCCACTAATAAGGGTGCAGTTAGGTGCAGAACAGCCCATCAGTTTCCAGGGGCTAAGTACATGTGGGTAAATGGTTAACCAGTTCGCAGGCAGAGCAGCCGGCCGGCAATTAGAGCCGCCCGCCCGCTAATCAGGGTGCAGTTAGGTGCAGAACAGCCCATCAGCTCCAGGGTCTAAGTACATGTGGGTAAATGGTTAACCAGCTAGCAAGGCAGGGCAGCCGGCCGGCCGGTAATTAGAGCCGGCCGCCTGTCCGCCCGCTAATAAGGGTGCAGTTAGGTGCAGAACAGCCCCTCAGTTTCCTGGGCCTAAGTACATGTGGGTCAATGGTTAACCAGTTAGCAGGCAGAGCAGCCGGCCGGCAATTAGAGCCGCCCGCCCACTAATCAGTGTGCAGTTAGGTGCAGAACAGCCCATCAGCTCCAGGGGCTAAGTACATGTGGGTAAATGGTTAACCAGTTAGCAGGCAGGGCAGCCGGCCGGGAAATAGAGCCGGCCGCCTGTCCGCCCGCTACTAAGGGTGCTGTTAGGTGCAGAACAGCCCATCATTTTCCAGGGGCTAAGTACATGTGGGTAAATGGTGAACCAGTTAGCAGGCAGGGCAGCCGGCCGGTAATTACAGCCGCCCGCCCGCTAATAAGGGTGCAGTTAGGTGCAGAACAGCCCATCAGCTTCCAGGGGCTAAGTACATGTGGGTAAATGGTGAACCAGTTAGCAGGCAGGGCAGCCGGCCGGCCGGTAATTAGAGCCGGCCGCCTGTCCGCCCGCTAATAAGGGTGCAGTTAGGTGCAGAACAGCCCCTCAGTTTCCAGGGGCTAAGTACATGTGGGTCAATGGTTAACCAGTTAGCAGGCAGAGCAGCCGGCCGGCAATTACAGCCGCCCGCCCGCTAATCAGGGTGCAGTTAGGTGCAGAACAGCCCATCAGTATCCAGGGGCTAAGTACATGTGGGTAAAGGGTTTACCAGTTAGCAGGCAGGGCAGCCGGCCGGCCGGCAATTAGTGCCGACCTCCCGGCAACAAGGGTGCAGTTAGGTCGCCGACCAGCCCAGCAGCTCCATGGGGCTAAGTATATGTGAGTAAATGGTTGACCAGTTAAGCAGGCATGGCAGCCGGCCGGTAAGCGGAGCGTCCCGCCCCGTAATACGGGTGCAGTTAGCTGCAGAACACACCGGCAGGTCCAGGGACGAAGTAGTGGACGGGCAAACGGTTAACCAGTTAACAGGCAGGGCAGCCGTACGGGCAGTAGAGCCGCCCGCCCCGTAATACGGGTGCAGTTCGCGGCAGACCAGCCCCGCAGCTCAAAAGTCTAAGTGGAGAACGGGGAACCGGTTGACCGGTGAGCCGAAGCATGCCAGCAGGCAGGGAAGGTGCAAAAAGGGCCGATAAGACCGAACCGGCACGACTAACAGGCTGCCGGGGGCGGGTTCCCAGCAAACCAGGTGAGGGGGCGTGGCCGGAGGCCGCGCAGCAGAGCCGCCCGCCCGTGAGTACGGTTAGAGGCAGCAGCGGGCTTCCCCAGCAGGGCAGAAGCCGAAGTGCAGGGAGCGAAATGGTTAACCAGCGAGCAGGCAGCATTCCGGCAGGGCTGGAGGGCGAAAAACGGCGTAAAATAACGGACCGGCAGGAGGAAATGGCTGCCGGGGGGCGGACCCAGAGCCCTCACGTGAGGGGGCGGTTCGGGAGGCAGAGCCGCGCATGCGCGGTTGGAAAACGCGTCACGTCGGAGCAGGGTGAAATCATTAACCAGTCGGCCGCTTCGACGTCGGCTGGCCGGGCCGAGGAGGGTCGGACCGGGGAAAGGTTCCCGGTTTCGTGTCCGTCGGGTGGTCCCGAGTGCGGCAGGAAAAAATCCGGAGTCCTGGGAGCCTTTTTTAAAAAAGAACCGGTCCGGGATGGGGTCGGATTTGGAAGCGTTTGCGGGGCCTAGGTGCCTCTTCGTCGGCATGACTACCGGACGGTCACCCGCCGATCGGCATTTGCGATTTGTTGGCTGGGGAGGTTGGCGGGGTACCTGCAGAATAGTAGGAGGTGGCAAATCGAGAATCGGTCGACATCGCCAAGTGCCTTCTCGAGCCTCCAGGTCTGCAGGGACCGACCCAGGCTGCCCCCAAACCGACCGCGAGGCCGTGCCGGGCGGCCATTTTTGGCCATTTTCGGCATTTTTCGCGTCTTTCGGTAGGTCACGGAAAGCGGCGGCCTGAAGCCCGGGCGTGCCCGGGGAAGGCTCCCCTTCGCCCGCGGGACCGGATTTGCCCCGGAAACGTCCCGAAGCCGGCCGGGAAGGCGGTTTCGAGGGCGAAGCACCTCCGATTGCCTTCGCAAGGCCGGGGAAAGTGGCCCCTGGGCCCGGGAGAGCAAAATCCGTGCGAGGACGGAAGCCCATGAGGTCAGATCCGAGGCTCTTACCCGGCGCCCGGTGGGGGTATTCCCGCAAAGAGCAGCGAGTGCGCCCGGCGACGGGTCAAGTTGCAATTTCTGGCATGCCACTCCTGGAGCTGGTTCATGAGTTCCCCTCGGAAGTCCCGATGAGGAAAGGGCAAAATGGCGTTTTGCGGGCTTTGGGGCCTCTTCGTCGGTAGGACTACCGCCCGACCTTACGGTTGGAATTGTCGGCAGGGGAGGTTGGCGGGGTACCTGCAGAATAGTAGGAGGTGGCAAATCGAGAATCGGTCGACCTCGCCAAACGCCTTCTCGAGCCTCCAGGTCTGCAGGGACCGACCCAGGCTGCCGCCAAACCGACCGACAGGCCCTGCCGGCGGCCATTTTTGGCCATTTTCGGCATTTTTCGCCTCTTTCGGCCGGGATGGAAAAGCGGCGGACTGAAGCCCGGGCCTGCCCGGGGAAGCCTCCTAATCGCCCGCGGGACCGGATTTGCCCCGGTGAGAGCCCCCGAAACGTCCCGAAGCCGGCCGGGAAGGCGGCCAAGGGCGAAGCACCTCGCATTGCGTTGGCAGGCCGTGCAAAGTGGCCTCCGGGCCCGCGAGACAATGCAGGGTGCCCTCGGTGTGCCCCTGAGAAATGGTTAACCAAACAAAGGACAGTGCGCCTCGGATTGCATTGGCTGGCCCTGCAAAGGGGCCCCCGGGCCCGCGAGACGTTACAGATTGCCCTCGGTGTGCCCCTGAGAAATGGTTAACCAATTGGACTTAGTCTCTGGCGGAGAGGCAAAGTGTTTTCACGAGAAATGGTTAACCAATTGGACTTAGTCTCTGGCAGAGAGGCAAAGTGTTTTCCTGAGAAATGGTTAACCAATTGGACTTAGTCTCTGAACGGCAGGCAAACTGTGCCCCTGAGAAATGGTTAACCAATTGGACTTAGTCTCTGGCAGAGAGGCAAAGTGTTTTCTCGAGAAATAATTAACCAATGAGGCCAATGGACCTCGGGTTGCATTGGCAGGCCGGGCAATGTGGCTCTTGGGCCCGCGAGAGCAAAATCCGTGCACAGACGGAAGTCCATGAGGTCAGATCCGAGGCCTTTACCCGGCACCCGGTGGGGGTATTCCCGCAGAGAGTAGCGAATCTGCCCGGCGACGGGTCAAGTTGCAATTTCTGGCATGCCACTCCTGGAGCTGGTTCATGAGTTCCCCTCGGAAGTCCCGATGAGGAAAGGGCAAAATGGCGTTTTGCGGGCTTTTAGGGCCTCCTGGACGGTAGGACTACCGCCCGACCTTACGGTTGGAATTGTTGGCAGGGGAGGTTGGCGGGGTACCTGCAGAATAGTAGGAGGTGGCAAATCGAGAATCGGTCGACATCGCCAAAAACCTTCTCGAGCCTCCAGGTCTGCAGGGACCGACCCAGGCTGCCGCCAAACCGACCGACAGGCCCTGCCGGCGGCCATTTTTGGCCATTTTCGGCATTTTTCGCCTCTTTCGGCCGGGATGGAAAAGCGGCGGCCTGAAGCCCGGGCCTGCCCGGGGAGGCCTCATAATCGCCCGGGGGACCGGATTTGCCCCGGTGAGAGCCCCCGAAACGTCCCGAAGCCGGCCGGGAAGGCGGCCAAGGGCGAAGGACCTCGGATTGCATTGGCAGGCCGTGCAAAGTGGCCTCCGGGCCCGCGAGACAATGCAGGGTGCCCTCGGTGTGCCCCTGAGAAATGGTTAACCAAACGAAGGACAGTGCGCCTCGGATTGCATTGGCAGGCCGTGCAAAGGGGCCCCCGGGCCCGCGAGACGTTACAGGTTGCCCTCGGTGTGCCCCTGAGAAATGGTTAACCAATTGGACTTAGTCTCTGGCAGAGAGACAAAGTGTTTTCACGAGAAATGGTTAACCAATTGGACTTAGTCTCTGGCAGAGAGGCAAAGTGTTTTCAAGAGAAATGGTTAACCAATTGGACTTAGTCTCTGGCAGAGAGGCAAAGTGTTTTCACGAGAAATGGTTAACCAATTGGACTTAGTCTCTGGCGGAGAGGCAAAGTGTTTTCAAGAGAAATGATTAACCAATTGGACTTAGTCTCTGGCGGAGAGACAAAGTGTTTTCAAGAGAAATGGTTAACCAATTGGACTTAGTCTCTGGCAGAGAGGCAAAGTGTTTTCAAGAGAAATGGTTAACCAATTGGACTTAGTCTCTGGCAGAGAGGCAAAGTGTTTTCCAGAGAAATGGTTAACCAATTGGACTTAGTCTCTGGCGGAGAGACAAAGTGTTTTCAAGAGAAATGGATAACCAATTGGACTTAGTCTCTGGCAGAGAGGCAAAGTGTTTTCACGAGAAATGGTTAACCAATTGGACTTAGTCTCTGGCAGAGAGGCAAAGTGTTTTCAAGAGAAATGGATAACCAATTGGACTTAGTCTCTGGCGGAGAGACAAAGTGTTTTCAAGAGAAATGGTTAACCAATTGGACTTCGTCTCTGGCAGAGAGGCAAAGTGTTTTCAAGAGAAATGGTTAACCAATTGGACTTGGTCTCTGAACGGCAGGCAAATTGTGGCCTTGAGAAATGATTAACCAATTGGACTTAGTCTCTGGCGGAGAGGCAAAGTGTTTTCACGAGAAATGGTTAAACAATTGGACTTAGTCTCTGGCGGAGAGACAAAGTGTTTTCCAGAGAAATGGATAACCAATTGGACTTAGTCTCTGGGCAGAGAGGCAAAGTGTTTTCACGAGAAATGGTTAACCAATTGGACTTAGTCTCTGGCAGAGAGGCAAAGTGTTTTCAAGAGAAATGGTTAACCAATTGGACTTAGTCTCTGGCAGAGAGGCAAAGTGTTTTCAAGAGAAATGGTTAACCAATTGGACTTAGTCTCTGAACGGCAGGCAAATTGTGGCCTTGAGAAATGATTAACCAATTGTACTTAGTCTCTGGCGGAGAGGCAAAGTGTTTTCTCGAGAAATAATTAACCAATGAGGCCAATGGACCTCGGGTTGCATTGGCAGGCCGGGCAATGAGGCTCTTGGGCCCGCGAGAGCAAAATCCGTGCACAGACGGAAGTCCATGAGGTCAGATCCGAGGCCTTTACCCGGCACCCGGTGGGGGTATTCCCGCAGAGAGTAGCGAATCTGCCCGGCGACGGGTCAAGTTGCAATTTCTGGCATGCCACTCATGGAGCTGGTTAATGAGTTCCCCGCGGAAGTCCCGATGAGGAAAGGGCAAAATGGCGTTTTGCGGGCTTTGGGGCCTCTTCGTCGGTAGGACTACCGCCCGACCTTACGGTTGGAATTGTCGGCAGGGGAGGTTGGCGGGGTACCTGCAGAATAGTAGGAGGTGGCAAATCGAGAATCGGTCGACATCGCCAAAAACCTTCTCGAGCCTCCAGGTCTGCAGGGACCGACCCAGGCTGCCGCCAAACCGACCGACAGGCCCTGCCGGCGGCCATTTTTGGCCATTTTCGGCATTTTTCGCCTCTTTCGGCCGGGATGGAAAAGCGGCGGCCTGAAGCCCGGGCCTGCCCGGGGAGGCCTCCTAATCGCCCGGGGGACCGGATTTGCCCCGGTGAGAGCCCCCGAAACGTCCCGAAGCCGGCCGGGAAGGCGGCCAAGGGCGAAGCACCTCGCATTGCGTTGGCAGGCCGTGCAAAGTGGCCTCCGGGCCCGCGAGACAATGCAGGGTGCCCTCGGTGTGCCCCTGAGAAATGGTTAACCAAACGAAGGACAGTGCGGCTCGGATTGCATTGGCAGGCCGTGCAAAGGGGCCCCCGGGCCCGCGAGACGTTACAGATTGCCCTCGGTGAGCCCCTGAGAAATGGTTAACCAATTGGACTTAGTCTCTGGCAGAGAGGCAAAGTGTTTTCACGAGAAATGGTTAACCAATTGGACTTAGTCTCTGGCAGAGAGGCAAAGTGTTTTCCAGAGAAATGGATAACCAATTGGACTTAGTCTCTGGCAGAGAGGCAAAGTGTTTTCACGAGAAATGGTTAACCAATTGGACTTAGTCTCTGGCAGAGAGGCAAAGTGTTTTCAAGAGAAATGGTTAACCAATTGGACTTAGTCTCTGGCGGAGAGGCAAAGTGTTTTCAAGAGAAATGGTTAACCAATTGGACTTAGTCTCTGAACGGCAGGCAAATTGTGGCCTTGAGAAATGATTAACCAATTGGACTTAGTCTCTGGCGGAGAGGCAAAGTGTTTTCTCGAGAAATAATTAACCAATGAGGCCAATGGACCTCGGGTTGCATTGGCAGGCCGGGCAATGAGGCTCTTGGGCCCGCGAGAGCAAAATCCGTGCACAGACGGAAGTCCATGAGGTCAGATCCGAGGCCTTTACCCGGCACCCGGTGGGGGTATTCCCGCAGAGAGTAGCGAATCTGCCCGGCGACGGGTCAAGTTGCAATTTCTGGCATGCCACTCATGGAGCTGGTTAATGAGTTCCCCGCGGAAGTCCCGATGAGGAAAGGGCAAAATGGCGTTTTGCGGGCTTTGGGGCCTCTTCGTCGGTAGGACTACCGCCCGACCTTACGGTTGGAATTGTCGGCAGGGGAGGTTGGCGGGGTACCTGCAGAATAGTAGGAGGTGGCAAATCGAGAATCGGTCGACATCGCCAAAAACCTTCTCGAGCCTCCAGGTCTGCAGGGACCGACCCAGGCTGCCGCCAAACCGACCGACAGGCCCTGCCGGCGGCCATTTTTGGCCATTTTCGGCATTTTTCGCCTCTTTCGGCCGGGATGGAAAAGCGGCGGCCTGAAGCCCGGGCCTGCCCGGGGAGGCCTCCTAATCGCCCGGGGGACCGGATTTGCCCCGGTGAGAGCCCCCGAAACGTCCCGAAGCCGGCCGGGAAGGCGGCCAAGGGCGAAGCACCTCGCATTGCGTTGGCAGGCCGTGCAAAGTGGCCTCCGGGCCCGCGAGACAATGCAGGGTGCCCTCGGTGTGCCCCTGAGAAATGGTTAACCAAACGAAGGACAGTGCGGCTCGGATTGCATTGGCAGGCCGTGCAAAGGGGCCCCCGGGCCCGCGAGACGTTACAGATTGCCCTCGGTGAGCCCCTGAGAAATGGTTAACCAATTGGACTTAGTCTCTGGCAGAGAGGCAAAGTGTTTTCACGAGAAATGGTTAACCAATTGGACTTAGTCTCTGGCAGAGAGGCAAAGTGTTTTCCAGAGAAATGGATAACCAATTGGACTTAGTCTCTGGCAGAGAGGCAAAGTGTTTTCACGAGAAATGGTTAACCAATTGGACTTAGTCTCTGGCAGAGAGGCAAAGTGTTTTCAAGAGAAATGGTTAACCAATTGGACTTAGTCTCTGGCGGAGAGGCAAAGTGTTTTCAAGAGAAATGGTTAACCAATTGGACTTAGTCTCTGAACGGCAGGCAAATTGTGGCCTTGAGAAATGATTAACCAATTGGACTTAGTCTCTGGCGGAGAGGCAAAGTGTTTTCTCGAGAAATAATTAACCAATGAGGCCAATGGACCTCGGGTTGCATTGGCAGGCCGGGCAATGAGGCTCTTGGGCCCGCGAGAGCAAAATCCGTGCACAGACGGAAGTCCATGAGGTCAGATCCGAGGCCTTTACCCGGCACCCGGTGGGGGTATTCCCGCAGAGAGTAGCGAATCTGCCCGGCGACGGGTCAAGTTGCAATTTCTGGCATGCCACTCATGGAGCTGGTTAATGAGTTCCCCGCGGAAGTCCCGATGAGGAAAGGGCAAAATGGCGTTTTGCGGGCTTTGGGGCCTCTTCGTCGGTAGGACTACCGCCCGACCTTACGGTTGGAATTGTCGGCAGGGGAGGTTGGCGGGGTACCTGCAGAATAGTAG
Organism: Cetorhinus maximus; assembly: GCF_964194155.1. Lineage (NCBI taxonomy): Eukaryota > Metazoa > Chordata > Chondrichthyes > Lamniformes > Cetorhinidae > Cetorhinus > Cetorhinus maximus. The sequence goes on along the minus strand of NW_027599870.1, from coordinate 12,574 downwards.
GAGGTGGCAAATCGAGAATCGGTCGACATCGCCAAAAACCTTCTCGAGCCTCCAGGTCTGCAGGGACCGACCCAGGCTGCCGCCAAACCGACCGACAGGCCCTGCCGGCGGCCATTTTTGGCCATTTTCGGCATTTTTCGCCTCTTTCGGCCGGGATGGAAAAGCGGCGGCCTGAAGCCCGGGCCTGCCCGGGGAGGCCTCCTAATCGCCCGGGGGACCGGATTTGCCCCGGTGAGAGCCCCCGAAACGTCCCGAAGCCGGCCGGGAAGGCGGCCAAGGGCGAAGCACCTCGCATTGCGTTGGCAGGCCGTGCAAAGTGGCCTCCGGGCCCGCGAGACAATGCAGGGTGCCCTCGGTGTGCCCCTGAGAAATGGTTAACCAAACGAAGGACAGTGCGGCTCGGATTGCATTGGCAGGCCGTGCAAAGGGGCCCCCGGGCCCGCGAGACGTTACAGATTGCCCTCGGTGAGCCCCTGAGAAATGGTTAACCAATTGGACTTAGTCTCTGGCAGAGAGGCAAAGTGTTTTCAAGAGAAATGGTTAACCAATTGGACTTAGTCTCTGGCGGAGAGACAAAGTGTTTTCAAGAGAAATGGTTAACCAATTGGACTTAGTCTCTGGCAGAGAGGCAAAGTGTTTTCAAGAGAAATGGTTAACCAATTGGACTTTTTCTCTGAACGGCAGGCAAATTGTGGCCTTGAGAAATGATTAACCAATTGGACTTAGTCTCTGGCGGAGAGACCAAGTATTTTCACGAGAAATGGTTAACCAATTGGACTTAGTCTCTGGCAGAGAGGCAAAGTGTTTTCACGAGAAATGGTTAACCAATTGGAATTAGTCTCTGGCAGAGAGGCAAAGTGTTTTCACGAGAAATGGTTAACCAATTGGACTTAGTCTCTGGCGGAGAGACAAAGTGTTTTCAAGAGAAATGGATAACCAATTGGACTTAGTCTCTGGCAGAGAGGCAAAGTGTTTTCACGAGAAATGGTTAACCAATTGGACTTAGTCTCTGGCGGAGAGACAAAGTGTTTTCAAGAGAAATGGTTAACCAATTGGACTTAGTCTCTGGCAGAGAGGCAAAGTGTTTTCAAGAGAAATGGTTAACCAATTGGACTTGGTCTCTGAACGGCAGGCAAATTGTGGCCTTGAGAAATGAATAACCAATTGGACTTAGTCTCTGGAGGAGAGACAAAGTGTTTTCACGAGAAATGGTTAACCAATTGGACTTAGTCTCTGGCAGAGAGGCAAAGTGTTTTCAAGAGAAATGGTTAACCAATTGGACTTGGTCTCTGAACGGCAGGCAAATTGTGGCCTTGAGAAATGATTAACCAATTGGACTTAGTCTCTGGCGGAGAGACAAAGTGTTTTCACGAGAAATGGTTAACCAATTGGACTTAGTCTCTGGCAGAGAGACAAAGTGTATTCACGAGAAATGGTTAACCAATTGGACTTAGTCTCTGGCAGAGAGGCAAAGTGTTTTCACGAGAAATGGATAACCAATTGGACTTAGTCTCTGGCAGAGAGGCAAAGCGTTTTCAAGAGAAATGGTTAACCAATTGGACTTAGTCTCTGGCAGAGAGGCAAAGCGTTTTCCTGAGAAATGGTTAACCAATTGGACTTAGTCTGTGAACGGCAGGCAAATTGCGGCCATGAGAAATGGTTAACCAATTGGACTTAGTCTCTGGCAGAGAGTCAAAGTGTTTTCCTGAGAAATGGTTAACCAATTGGACTTAGTCTCTGGCGGAGAGGCAAAGTGTTTCCCGTTGTAATGGTTGGCCAATGCACTTCGGATTGCGTTGGTAGGCCGTGGAAAGTGGCTCTTGGGCCCGCGAGAGCAAAATCCGTGCGCAGACGGAAGTCCATGAGGTCAGATCCGAGGCCTTTACCCGGCACCCGGTGGGGGTATTCCCGCAGAGAGTAGCGGGTGTGCCCGGCGACGGGTCAAGTTGCAATTTCTGGCATACCACTCCTGGAGCTCGTTAATGAGTTCCCCTCGGAAGTCCCGATGAGAAAATGGCAAAATGGCGTTTTGCGGGCTTTGGGGCCTCCTGGACGGTAGGACTACCGCCCGACCTTACGGTTGCAATTGTTGGCAGGGGAGGTTGGCGGGGTACCCGGAGATTTTCGGGGACACGATTTTCAGAACATTTTCAGACAACGGTCACACTTTAAAAATGCCCAGAAAAGTGCGACTTTGAGGGTGGTAAGCGTTTTCAAATAGAATACCTTTCAAAGAGCTCTCGGAAGTCCTATATGAGGATTTAAGATGAATTTGTGCGGGCTTTCCGAACTCCGTTGTCGGTCTGAAATATCGGCCAGGGTCCAGACCGGTGGTAACCCTGGTTTAATAAACATGGCGTGTGGCGAAAAGAACAGACAAAATGACAAAGTGTCAAATATATATATACATGTGTATTTATGAACAAAAAAAATCACAAAGTGTCACCTGGCGGTGTACTTGATGATGAAAAATAAAAATACAAAGTCTGTTCACAGGCACCTTTGGGGCGGGGGTGCCTGAGTCCCCTTGGGTTGCACACTATAGAGTGTTTGACATGGACAGAGTCAACACTG
>NW_027599869.1:5000-20889 GCF_964194155.1 Cetorhinus maximus | reverse complement strand
GTAACCTCCTCCAGCCTCTCCAACCCTCGCTGTTTCTGTAAACTCATCCAGAACCTTCAACCTTCCCGAGCTCTGTAAACTCCTCCAGCCCCTACAACCCTCTCTATGTTATCTCTTCCAGCCCCTAAAATCCTCCTTATCTCTGTAACCTCCTCCAGCCCCTAAAATCATCCTTATCTCTGTAACCTCCTCCAACCTCTACACCCCACCCAATCTCTGTAACCTCCAACCTCTACAACTCTGCCTATCTCTGATACCTCCTCCAGCACCTTTCAACCTCCCTATCTCTGTAACCTTATCCTGCCCCTACACCCCTCCCTATCTCTGTAACCTCCTCCAACCTCTACAAACCTCCCTATCTCTGTAACCTCCTCCAACCTCTACTACCCTCCCTATCTCTGTGACCTACTCCAGCCCCTACAACCCTCCCTATCTCTGTAACCTCCTCCAGCCCCTACACCCCTCCCTACCTTCGTAACCTTCTCCAACCCCTACAAACCTCCCTATCTCTGTAACCTCCTCCAGCCCCTACAATGCTCCCTCTCTGTAACCTCCTCCAGGCCCTTCAACCCTCCCTATCTCTGTAACCTCCTCCAACCCTACAACCCTCCCTATCTCTGTAAATTCCTCCAGCCCCTACAACCCTCCCTTTCTCTGTAACCTCCTCCAACCTCTACAACGCTCCCTATCTCTGTAACCTCCTCCAACCTCTACAACGCTCCCTATCTCTGTAACCTCCTCCAACCTCTACAACCCTCCCTATCTCTGTAACATCCTCTTGCCCCTACACGCCTCCCCATCTCTGTAACCTTCTCCAGCCCCTACAACCCTCCCTATCTCTGTAACGTCCTCCAGCCCCTACAACCCTCCCTATCTCTCTAACCTCCTCCAGCCCCTTCAGCCCTCCCCATCTCTGTACCCTCCAGCCTCTACAACCCTCCCTATCTCTCTAACCTCCTTCAGCTCCTACAACCCTCCCTATCTCTGTAACCTCCTCCAGCCCCTACAACCCTCCCTATCTCTGTAACATCCTCTTGCCCCTACACGCCTCCCCATCTCTGTAACCTTCTCCAGCCCCTACAACCCTCCCTATCTCTGTAACGTCCTCCAGCCCCTACAACCCTCCCTATCTCTCTAACCTCCTCCAGCCCCTTCAGCCCTCCCCATCTCTGTACCCTCCAGCCTCTACAACCCTCCCTATCTCTCTAACCTCCTTCAGCTCCTACAACCCTCCCTATCTCTGTAACCTCCTCCAGCCCCTTTAACCCTCCCTATCTCTGTAGCCTCCTCCAGCCCCTACAATGCTCCCTCTCTGTAACCTCCTCCAGCCCCTGCAACACTCCCTATCTCTGTAGCCTCCTCCAGCCCCTACAGCCCTACCTATCTCTGTAACCTCCTCTAGCCCCTATAACCCTCCCTATCTCTGTAACCTCCTCCACCCACTACAACCCTTCCTACCTCTGTAACCTTCTCCAGCCCCTACAATTCTCTCTATCTCTGTTAACTCCTCCAGCCCCTACAACCCTCCCTATCTCTCTACCCTCCTCCAAACTCTACAAACCTGCCTAACTCTCTAACCTCCTTCAGCCCCTACAACCCTCCCGATCTCTGTAAACTCCTCCAGCCCCAACAACTCTCCATATTTCTGTAACCTCTTCCAGCCCCGAGAACTGTCCCTATCTCTGTAACCTCCTCCAGCCCCTATAACCCTCCCTATCACTGTAACTTCCTCCAGCCCCTACAGCCCTCCCTATCACTGTAACTTCCTCCAGCCCCTACAACCCTCCCTATCTCTGTAACCTCCTCTAGCCCCTACAACCCACGCTATTTCTGCAACCTCGTCCAGACCCTTCAACCCTCCCTATCTCTGTACACCTCCTCCAGCCCCTAAAACCCTCCCTATCTCTGTAACTTCCTCCAGCCCCTTCAAGGCTTCCTATCTCTGTAGCGTCCTCCAGCCCCTACACTTCCCTATCTCTGTAAACTCTTCCAGCCCCTACACCAGTCCCTATTTCTGTTACCTCCTCCAGTCCCAACAGCCCTCCCTATCTCTGTAACCTCCTCCAGCCCCTTCACTCCTCCCTATCTCTGTAACCTCCTCCAGCCCCTTCACTCCTCCCTATCTCTGTAAACTCCTCCAGGCCCTACAACCCTCCCTATCTCCATTACCTCTTCCAACCCCTACAACCCTCCCTATCTCTGTAACCTCTTGCAACCCCTACAACCCTCCTTATCTCTGTAACCTCCTCCAGCCCCTACAACCCTCCCTATCTCTGTTACCTACTCCAGCCCCTTCAAACCTCCCTTTCTCTGTTACATCCTCCAGCCCCTACAATCCTCCTTGTCTCTGTAACCTCCTCCAGCCCATACAACCCTCTCTATCTCTGTTACCGCCTACAGCCCCCTACACCCCCTCCCTATCTCTGTAACCTCCTCCAGCCTCTACAACCCTCGCTGTTTCTGTAAACTCATCCAGAACCTTCAACCCTCCCGAGCTCTGTAACCTCCTCCAGCCCCAACAACCCTCTCTGTTACCTCCTCCAGCCCCTAAAATCCTCCTTATCTCTGTAACCTCCTCCTGCCCCTACAACCCTCCCTATCTCTGTAAATTCCTCCAGCCCCTACACCCCTCCCTATCTCTGTAACCTCCTCCATCCCCTACACCCCTCCCTATCTCTGTAACCTCCTCCAGCCACTACAACCCTCCCTATCTCTGCAACCTCCTACAGCTCTCCCTAACTCTCTAACCTCCTCCACCCACTAAAACCCTCCCTATCTCTGAAACCTCTTCCAGCTCCTACAGTCCTCCCTATCTCTGTATCCTCTTCCAGTCTCTCCAACCCTCCCTATCTCTGTAACCTCCTCCAACCCCTGCATCCCTTCCTATCTCTGTAGCCTCCTCCAGCCCATTCAATCCTCCCTATCTCTGGAACCTCCTCCAGCCCCTACAACCCTCCCAGCTCTGTAACCTTCTCCAGCCCCTACAACCCTCCCTATCTCTGTAACCTTCTCCAGCCCCTACAACTCTCCCTATCTCTGTTAACTCCTCCAGCCCCTACAACTCTCCTTATCTCTGTACCCTCCTCCAAACTCTACAACCCTACCTAACTCTCTAACCTCCTTCAGCCCCTACAACCCTCCCGATCTCTGTAACCTCCTCCAGCCCCTACAACCCTCCCTATCTCTGTAACCTCCTCCAGCCCCAACAACTCTCCATATTTCTGTAACCTCTTCCAGCCCCTTCAAACCTTCCTATCTCTGTAACCTCCTCCAGCCCCTACAACCCTCCCTATCTCTGTAACCTCTTGCAACCCCTACAACACTCCTTATCTGTGTAAACTCCTCCAGCCCCTACAACCCTCCCTATCTCTGTTACCTCCTCCAGCCCCTACAAAACTCCCTATCTCTGTTACATCCTCCAGCCGCTACAATCCTCCTTGTCTCTGTAACCTCCTCCAGCCCCTACCCCCACTATCTCTGTTACCTCCTCCAGCCCCTACAACCCTCCCTATCTCTGTAACCTCCTCCAGCCCCTACAACCTTCTCTATCTATGTTACCTCCTCCAGTCCCTAAAGTCCACCTTATCTCTGTAACCTCCTCCAGCCCCTACAACCCTGCCTATCTCTGTAACCTCCTCCAGCCTCTCCAACCCTCGCTGTTTCTGTAAACTCATCCAGAACCTTCAACCTTCCCGAGCTCTGTAAACTCCTCCAGCCCCTACAACCCTCTCTATGTTATCTCTTCCAGCCCCTAAAATCCTCCTTATCTCTGTAACCTCCTCCAGCCCCTAAAATCATCCTTATCTCTGTAACCTCCTCCAACCTCTACACCCCACCCAATCTCTGTAACCTCCAACCTCTACAACTCTGCCTATCTCTGATACCTCCTCCAGCACCTTTCAACCTCCCTATCTCTGTAACCTTATCCTGCCCCTACACCCCTCCCTATCTCTGTAACCTCCTCCAACCTCTACAAACCTCCCTATCTCTGTAACCTCCTCCAACCTCTACTACCCTCCCTATCTCTGTGACCTACTCCAGCCCCTACAACCCTCCCTATCTCTGTAACCTCCTCCAGCCCCTACACCCCTCCCTACCTTCGTAACCTTCTCCAACCCCTACAAACCTCCCTATCTCTGTAACCTCCTCCAGCCCCTACAATGCTCCCTCTCTGTAACCTCCTCCAGGCCCTTCAACCCTCCCTATCTCTGTAACCTCCTCCAACCCTACAACCCTCCCTATCTCTGTAAATTCCTCCAGCCCCTACAACCCTCCCTTTCTCTGTAACCTCCTCCAACCTCTACAACGCTCCCTATCTCTGTAACCTCCTCCAACCTCTACAACGCTCCCTATCTCTGTAACCTCCTCCAACCTCTACAACCCTCCCTATCTCTGTAACATCCTCTTGCCCCTACACGCCTCCCCATCTCTGTAACCTTCTCCAGCCCCTACAACCCTCCCTATCTCTGTAACGTCCTCCAGCCCCTACAACCCTCCCTATCTCTCTAACCTCCTCCAGCCCCTTCAGCCCTCCCCATCTCTGTACCCTCCAGCCTCTACAACCCTCCCTATCTCTCTAACCTCCTTCAGCTCCTACAACCCTCCCTATCTCTGTAACCTCCTCCAGCCCCTACAACCCTCCCTATCTCTGTAACATCCTCTTGCCCCTACACGCCTCCCCATCTCTGTAACCTTCTCCAGCCCCTACAACCCTCCCTATCTCTGTAACGTCCTCCAGCCCCTACAACCCTCCCTATCTCTCTAACCTCCTCCAGCCCCTTCAGCCCTCCCCATCTCTGTACCCTCCAGCCTCTACAACCCTCCCTATCTCTCTAACCTCCTTCAGCTCCTACAACCCTCCCTATCTCTGTAACCTCCTCCAGCCCCTTTAACCCTCCCTATCTCTGTAGCCTCCTCCAGCCCCTACAATGCTCCCTCTCTGTAACCTCCTCCAGCCCCTGCAACACTCCCTATCTCTGTAGCCTCCTCCAGCCCCTACAGCCCTACCTATCTCTGTAACCTCCTCTAGCCCCTATAACCCTCCCTATCTCTGTAACCTCCTCCACCCACTACAACCCTTCCTATCTCTGTAACCACTTCCAGCCGCTACAGCCCTCCCTATCTATGTAACCTCTTCCAGCCCCTACAACCCTCCCTATCTCTGTTGACTCCTCTAGCCCCTACAAACCTCCCTCTCTCTCTAACCTCCTCCAGCCCCTACAACCCTCCCTATCACTGCAACCTCCTCCAGCCCCTACAGCCCTCCCTTTCTCTGTAACCTCCTCCAGCCATTACAACCCTCCCTATCTCTGCAACCTCCTACAGCCCTCCCTATCTCTGTAACCTCCTCCAGCCCCTACAACCCTCCCTATCTCTGTAACCTCTTCCAGTCTCTCCAACCATCCCTATCTCTGTAACCTCCTCCAGCTCCCGCAACCCTTCCTATCTCTGTAGCCTCCTCCAGCCCATACAATCCTCCCTATCTCTGTAACCTCTTCCAGCCCCTACAACCCTCCCTATTTCTGTAACCTCCTCCAGCCCCTACAACCCTCCCTACCTCTGTAACCTCCTCCAGCCCCTAAAACCCTCCCTATCTCTGTAACTTCTTCCAGCCCCTCCAAACCTTCCTATCTCTGTAGCGTCCTCCAGCCCCTACAATTCCCTATCTCTGTAAACTCTTCCAGCCCCTACACCAGTCCCTATCTCTGTAAACTCCTCCAGGCCCTACAATCCTCCCTATCTCTGTTACCTCTTCCAACCCCTACAACCCTCCCTATCTCTGTAACCTCTTGCATCCCCTACAACCCTCCTTATCTCTGTAACCTCCTCTAGCCCCTACAACCCTCCCTATCTCTGTTACCTCCTCCAGCCCCTACAAACCTCCCTATCTCTGTTACATCCTCCAGCCCCTACAACCCTCCCAGCTCTGTAACCTTCTCCAGCCCCTACAACCCTCCCTATCTCTGTAACCTTCTCCAGCCCCTACAACTCTCCCTATCTCTGTTAACTCCTCCAGCCCCTACAACTCTCCCTACCTCTGTCCCCTCCTCCAAACTCGACAACCCTACCTAACTCTCTAACCTCCTTCAGCCCCTACAACCCTCCCGATCTCTGTAACCTCCTCCAGCCCCTACAACCCTCCCTATCTCTGTAACCTCCTCCAGCCCCAACAACTCTCCTTATTTCTGTAAACTCTTCCAGTCCCTTCAAACCTTCCTATCTCTGTAACCTCCTCCAGCCCCTACAACCCTCCCTATCTCTGTAACCTTCTCTAGCCCCTACAACCCTCGCTATTTCTGTAACCTCGTCCAGACCCTTCAACCCTCCCTATCTCTGTCCCCTCCTCCAACCTCTACAACCCTCCCTATCTCTCTAACCTCCTTCAGCTCCTACAACCCTCCCAGCTCTGTAACCTTCTCCAGCCCCTACAACCCTCCCTACCTCTGTAACCTTCTCCAGCCCCTACAACTCTCCCTATCTCTGTTAACTCCTCCAGCCCCTACAACCCTCCCTATCTCTGTAACCTTCTCCAGCCCCTACAACTCTCCCTATCTCTGTTAACTCCTCCAGCCCCTACAACTCTCCCTACCTCTGTACCCTCCTCCAAACTCGACAACCCTACCTAACTCTCTAACCTCCTTCAGCCCCTACAACCCTCCCGATCTCTGTAACCTCCTCCAGCCCCTACAACCCTCCCTATCTCTGTAACCTCCTCCAGCCCCAACAACTCTCCTTATTTCTGTAAACTCTTCCAGCCCCTTCAAACCTTCCTATCTCTGTAACCTCCTCCAGCCCCTACAACCCTCCCTATCTCTGTAACCTTCTCTAGCCCCTACAACCCTCGCTATTTCTGTAACCTCGTCCAGACCCTTCAACCCTCCCTATCTCTGTCCCCTCCTCCAACCTCTACAACCCTCCCTATCTCTCTAACCTCCTTCAGCTCCTACAACCCTCCCAGCTCTGTAACCTTCTCCAGCCCCTACAACCCTCCCTACCTCTGTAACCTTCTCCAGCCCCTACAACTCTCCCTATCTCTGTTAACTCCTCCAGCCCCTACAACCCTCCCTAACTCTGTAACCTCCTCTAGCCCCTACAACCCACGTTATTTCTGTAACCTCGTCCAGACCCTTCAACCCTCCCTATCTCTGTACCCTCCTCCAACCTCTGCAACCCTCCCTATCTCTCTAACCTCCTTCAGCTCCTACAACCCTCCCTATCTCTGTAACCTCCTCCAGCCCCTGCAACACTTCCTATCTCTGTAGCCTCCTCCAGCCCATACAATCCTCCCTATCTCTGTAACCTCCTCCAGCCCCTACAACCCTCCCTATCTCTGTAACCTCCTCCAGCCCCTACAACCCTCCCTATCTCTGTAACCTCCTCCAGCCCCTGCAACACTTCCTATCTCTGTAGCCTCCTCCAGCCCATACAATCCTCCCTATCTGTGTAACCTCCTCCAGCCCCTACAACCCTCCCTATCTCTGTAACTTCCTCCAGCCCCTTCAAACCTTCCTATCTCTGTAGCGTCCTCCAGCCCCTACACTTCCCTATCTCTGTAAACTCTTCCAGCCCCTACACCAGTCCCTATCTCTGTTACCTCCTCCAGTCCCTACACCCCTCCCTATCTCTGTAACCTCCTCCAGCCCCTACAACCCTCCCTATCTCTGTAACCTCCTCCAGCCCCTACAACCCTCCCTATCTCTGTAACCTCCTCCAGCCCCTGCAACACTTCCTATCTCTGTAGCCTCCTCCAGCCCATACAATCCTCCCTATCTGTGTAACCTCCTCCAGCCCCTACAACCCTCCCTATCTCTGTAACTTCCTCCAGCCCCTTCAAACCTTCCTATCTCTGTAGCGTCCTCCAGCCCCTACACTTCCCTATCTCTGTTACCTCCTCCAGTCCCTACACCCCTCCCTATCTCTGTAACCTCCTCCAGCCCCTTCACTCCTTCCTATCTCTGTAAACTCCTCCAGGCCCTACAACCCTCCCGATCTCTGTAACCTCCTCCAGCCCCTACAACCCTCCCTATCTCTGTAACCTCCTCCATCCCCAACAACTCTCCATATTTCTGTAACCTCTTCCAGCCCCTTCAAACCTTCCTATCTCTGTAACCTCCTCCAGCCCCTACAACCCTCCCTATCTCTGTAACCTTCTCTAGCCCCTGCAACCCTCGCTATTTCTGTAACCTCCTCCAGCCCCTTTAACCCTCCCTATCTCTGTAGCCTCCTCCAGCCCCTACAATGCTCCCTCTCTGTAACCTCCTCCAGCCCCTGCAACACTCCCTATCTCTGTAGCCTTCTCCAGCCCCTACAACCCTCCCTATCTCTTCAACCTCCTCCAGCCCCTACAGCCCTCCCTATCTTTGTAACCTCCTCCAGCCCCTATAACCCTCCCTATCTCTCTAACCTCCTCCACCTACTACAACTCTTCCTATCTCTGTAACCTCTTCCAGCCCCTACTGCCCCCCCTATCTCTGTAACCTCTCCCATCCCCTACAGCCCTCCCTATCTCTGTAGACTCCTCCAGCCCCTACAACCCTCCCTCTCTCTGTAACCTCCTCCAGCTCCTACAACCCTCACTATCTCTGCAATCTCCTCCAGCCCCTACAACCCTCGCTATCTCTTTAACCTCTTCCAGCCCCTACAGTCCTCCCTATCTCCCTAACCTCTTCCAGCCTCTACAACCCTCCCTATCTCTGTAACCTCCTCCAACCCCTGCAACCCTTCCTATCTCTGTAGCCTCCTCCAGCCCATACAATCCTCCCTATCTCTGTAACCTCCTCCAGCCCCTACAACCCTCCCTATCTCTGTAACCTCCTCCAGCCCCTACAACCCTCTCTACCTCTGTACCCTTCTCCAGCCCCTACAACCTTGCTTATTTCTCTAACCTCCTCCACCCCCTACAACCCTCCCTATCTCTGTAACCTCTTCCAGCCCCAACAACTCTCCATATTTCTGTAACCTCTTCCAGCCCCGACAACTCTCCCTATCTCTGTAACCTCCTCCAGCCCCTTCAACCTTCCCTATCTCTGTAACTTCCTCCAGCCCCTACAACCCTCCCTATCTCTCTAACTTCCTCCAGCCCCTTCTAACCTTCCTATCTCTATAGCGTCCTCCAGCCCCTACACTTCCCTATCTCTGTAACCTCTTCCAGCCCCTACACCCCTCCCTATCTCTATAACCTCCTCCAGCCCCTACAACCCTCCCTACCTCTGTAACCTCTTCCAGCCCCTACACCCCTCCCTATCTCTATAACCTTCTCCAGCCCCTACAACCCTCCCTATCTCTGTAACCTCCTCCAGCCCCTACACCCCTCCCTATCTCTCTAACCTCATTCAGCCCCTACAACCCTCCCTATCTCTGTAACCTCCTCCAGACCCTCCAACCCTCCCTATCTCTGTAACCTCCTACGACCCTCCGAGGTCTCTGCACCACTCCAATTCCAGCCTCTCGAGCGTAACACAATTCCCATCGCTCCGCAATTGTCACCCGTGCATTCTGCTGCCTGGGGAGAGCCCTGAGCTCTGGAATTTCCTCCCTAAACCTCTCTCCATCTTTCTCCGTCTCTTATTCATTCTCTTCGTTTAAGACGCTCCTTACAAACTTATTGCGCTTTTAGTCTCCTCTCCCTAATATTTTCTTATGTGGCCCAGGGTCGAATATTGTTTGATAATCAGTCTATGTTTTGCTGTGTGAACGGTCTTATGGTGCATTGGCTGATGTCCCATTATTGACCAGAAACTGAACAGGACCAGCCATGTAAATCCTGTGGCTACAAGAGCAGGTCAGAGGCTGGGAATCCTGCGGAGAGTAACTCACCTCCTGACTCCCCAAAAACTGTCCACCATCGACAAGGCACAAGTCACGAGTGTGATGGGATACTCCCCACTGGCCTGGATGAGTTGCAGCTCCCACAACACTCAAGAAGCTCAACACCATCTGGGACAAAGCAGCCCCGCTTGATCGGCACCCCATCCACAAACATTCCTTCCCTCCACCACCGACGCACAGGGGCAGCAGTGTGTGTACCATCTACAAGATGCACTGCAGCAACTCGCCAAGGCTCCTTCGACAGCGCCGCCCAAACCCACGACCTCTACCGTCTAGAAGGACGAGGGCAGCAGACACATGGGGAACACCACCACCTGGAAGTTCCCCTCTGAGCCCCTCACCATCCCGACTTGGAAATATATCGGCCGTTCCTTCACTGTCACTGGGGTCCAAATCCTGGAACTCCCTCCCTAACAGCGCCGTGGGTGTACCTACACCACACAGGGACAAAATCCTGGAACTCCCTCCCTAACAGCGCCGTGGGTGTACCTACACCACACAGGACAAAATCCTGGAACTCCCTCCCTAACAGCGCCGTGGGTGTACCTACACCACACGGGACAAAATCCTGGAACTCCCTCCCTAACAGCGCTGTGGGTGTACCTACACCACACAGGGACAAAATCCTGGAACTCCCTCCCTAACAGCGCCGTGGGTGTACCTACACCACACAGGACAAAATCCTGGAACTCCCTCCCTAACAGCGCCGTGGGTGTACCTACACCACACAGGACAAAATCCTGGAACTCCCTCCCTAACAGCGCTGTGGGTGTACCTACACCACACAGGGACAAAATCCTGGAACTCCCTCCCTAACAGCGCCGTGGGTGTACCTACACCACACAGGGCAAAATCCTGGAACTCCCTAACAGCGCCGTGGGTGTACCTACACCACACAGGGCAAAATCCTGGAACTCCCTAACAGCGCTGTGGGTGTACCTACACCACACAGGGACAAAATCCTGGAACTCCCTCCCTAACAGCGCCGTGGGTGTACCTACACCACACGGGGACTGCAGCGGTTCAAGAAAGCGGCTCACCCACCACCTCAAGGGGCAATGAGGGCCGGGCAACGAACGCAGGCAGGCCTGGCCGGCGACACCCACATCCCCTGAACGAATTAGAACCAAGTCCAGGCAGTACCGACTCTCTACCCCATACCTTCCCCCCACCCCTCCCCCTGGCTGCTTCCCCGGACCCCTGCCATTTTATTCCCCCCCCCCGCCCGGTGTCCGTCCAATCGGAACCCTTCATGATGGCCACTGCCACCATGTCATAGGCAGCGATCTCCCGGTTGTCTCCACTCGCTGCATACTAAATTCCTTCCTCCCAAGCCCCTCACCCAAAAATCTTAAATCTGTATTGCCCCCCCCCACCCGACCCCGACCCCTCCCCCTCCGACCACCTCCCACCCGCCCCTTTCACCGTCAGCCAATGGGAACAGCTTTCCTTTGTCCGCCTTATCCAATCCCGTCGCCCTCTTTGCCCGCCTCTCTCAGAGCGTCCCCTTCCAACCCCCCTCCTCTCCGACGGAGAACAGCCCCCCAGCTCCTCCAGCCCGAAACCTCGGAGCTTCAATCCCCCCTCATCCCCGGGAACCGTCCCGGTAAATCTACCGCCCCACCTCCCCCTCCGCCACACTCTCGGGGACCCTCGCACCCTCCTCCATCCTCCAAACCGAACCTCGTAGCTAAAGCCTACCCTCGTCCCAGGAACCGCTCTGGTAAATCGCCCCCAACTCCCTCTCGAGGACCCTCACCCTCCTTCCTGAAATCTGGGCACCCTGAACAGGGCACAGTGCTCTCGCTGGAGGTCTGGATGGACTTGGGCTCTTTTCGTTGGAGCAGAGAAGACTGAGAGGGGCGACCCTGATCGATGTGGACAAGATGATGAGGGGGGCATGGACGGTGGATATAGGGAGCAGCTGTTCCCCCTTTAGTTGAAGGGTCAGTCACGAGGGGGACATAAGTTCGAGGTGAGGGGGGCAGGAGGTTTGGGGGGGGATGTGAGGGAAAACCTTTTGACCCAGAGGATGGTGGGGGTCTGGAATGCGCTGCCTGGGAGGGTGGTGGAGGCGGGTTAGCCTCACATCCTTTCAAAAGTACCTGGATGAGCACTTGGCATCTCATAAACATTCAAGGCGATGGGGCCAAGTGCTGGTCAATGGGGTTAGGGAGGTAGGTCAGGTGTTTCTCACAGTGTCGGCGCAGACTCGATGGGCCGAAGGGTCTCTACTGGACTGTGCGGTTCTGGGGTCTGACCCGGGCTTTAATTCAGGTTCAGCGTGTCACCCTCCCTACTTTTGTACCCGCTGCCTCTGCTTACCAAGCCCTGTTGGCTTGGCAACGTGACTCTCCGCCTCTCCGCTCGGTGGAGTTAATGTCCGGCGCTCTGTTGCTCCTGGCGAACAGGCTACGAAGTTCACCAGGCAGAGCCTTGCACAGCGATCGGTGGGGGGGGTGGCAGTTACCGACGCAGGAAGAGTGAGAAACTTCAGGTCCGGAGAGCCGTGGTGTCGGGCCCACACCCCCCAAACGTTTTGAGCTCGCGGCCCATCTCCTCCTGGGCCGCGCAGGCCCCAAAGCTGCCCTCCTTCCCCCCACACCGTCCCTCACTCGCCCCGTGATTGCACTCAACGGCGGGAGGACTCGTGGCAGCGGGCAGCGTCCAGAGTCTCGAGCCCGAGAGAGAGAAAGACTGAGAGCAGTGGAGAGCCGGGCAGAGAGAGTGCGCAAGAGAGCGAGAGACAGGCTGAGAGAAAGAGCGCAAGAGACAGAGGCAGACAGAAAGAGCAAGGGACAGTTGCAGACAGAGAGGGGCAGAGACAGAGAGCAAGAGGTGGAGACAGAGAGGAGGAGAGGCAGAGAGAGACAAAGTGAGAGGCAGAGACAGACAGAGAGAGAATGAGAGAGTGTGTGTAAGGAAGAGACAGAGGGCGAGAGGCAGTGCTAGACAGAGAGAGACAAAGTGAGAGGCAGACAGAGACAAAGTGAGAGGCAGATAGAGAGAATGAGACACAGAGAGAGAGAGAGTGTAAGAGGAAGAGACAGAGGGCGAGAGGCAGTGCTAGACAGAGAGAGACAAAGTGAGAGGCAGACAGAGAGAATGAGAGACAGAGAAAGAGTGTAAGAGGAAGAGACAGAGCGAGAGGCAGTGCTAGACAGAGGGAGAGAGAGAGAGACAAAGTGAGAGGCAGAGACAGACAGAGAGAATGAGAGACAGGTAGAGACAGAGAGAGTGTAAGAGGAAGAGACAGGACGAGAGGCAGTGCTAGACAGGGAGAGGCAGAGAGATAGAGAACGAGAGACAGTCAGACAGAGAGAGTGAGAGCAAGAGGCAGAGAAAGCAGGAGGCAGACAGAGAGAAGAAGTGGAGACAGAGGCAGACAGAGAGAGACAGAGGCAGACAGAGAGAGTGAACGAGAGACAGGGGGAGACGGAGGTCGATAGAGACGAAGATTGTGTGAGGAGTGTAAACCGGCCGACCCGAGGAAGGGTGAAATAATCTCTCCGACGCACGTCATCGTTGTTTAAGTTCACTTTATTGGCAAGAGTCCAGTTGGAGGCACACTCTCAGCGGACGCGTGGGAGCAGGGGAGAGGAGAGGAGAGGGAGAGAGAGAGACAGGAGGCGGCCAGCACTGTACAACATCATGGGGATGGAGAGAGAGAGAGGGAGGGAGGAGGAGGGGGGGAAAAAAAGAGGGAAGGTCCTGAAAGCGAGGGAGCTAATTCGCTCTTGAAATCCTTGTGACACTTTAACGCTCGAATGAACTCTTAACCCCCTCACCTGGGGGCTACATGTGCCTTTCAGAAGTGGGACTCGAATCGATCATGGTGAGGGGGGGAGAGAGAGAGACATGGTCACGGATACCTCCACCCCAGGCGATGCGAGGGTTTTTTTTTAAAAAAAGGCAAAATGTACAGAATATATATATATATATATATATACGGATGAAAGTAACAATTGACCACCGAGACGATGGGCATCGATGACTCAGACGCATTCCGGGCGGACATCACGGAATAATTCCAGCTTTAGCACCATGTTTTTTTCTCGACTTGCCTCGCGGACGCCTCCGGTCACTTCCTGCCCTGTGCGCCGCACTTCCCGGAAACGCACCCTGCCGAAGAAGAGGAGGGGGCAGTCGATCAGGAGAAGGCGGGTCAGCCATCCAACAGAGGAGGAGGAGGAGGGGAAAACGCGCTCTCCCTCTCAGCGCTGACCCCTCCGACAGCGCGGGCGCTCCCTCTCAGCGCTGACCCCTCCGACTGCGCGGGCGCTCCCTCTCGGCGCTGACCCCTCCGACAGCGCGGGCGCTCCCTCTCAGCGCTGACCCCTCCGACAGTGCGGGCACTCCCTCTCAGCGCTGACCCTCCGACAGTGCGGCGCTCCCTCAGCACTGACCCTCCGACAGTGCGGCGCTCCCTCAGCACTGACCCCTCCGACAGTGCGGCGCTCCCTCAGCGCTGACCCTCCGACAGTGCGGCGCTCCCTCAGCACTGACCCTCCGACAGTGCGGCACTCCCTCAGCACTGACCCTCCGACAGTGCGGCGCTCCCTCAGCACTGACCCCTCCGACAGTGCGGCGCTCCCTCAGCACTGACCCTCCGACAGTGCCCCGCTCCCTCAGCACTGACCCTCCGACAGTGCCCCGCTCCCTCAGCACTGACCCTCCGACAGTGCCCCGCTCCCTCAGCACTGACCCTCCAACAGCGCTTTCCAGTTTGTAACCACTCGCTGTGTGAAACATTTCCTCCATTGCCTGTTTCCTAAGCCAGTGCCTCTCCACTACGCTAACGTTCTGGGGTGGGAAGTACCTGAGAATTTCGAACACTTACCCCCATAACCATTTCCGTAGTATCCATTCATCGGGTATTTTCCATCCTTGGCACCTGTTGGGAGAGGAGGGATTAGTTACAGAGCTAAGAGCCGTACCCACAGTCTAAATCAATCTTCACTTCCGGGCATTGATCATAGGACAGAGAGTGGGCAAGGGGGAGAGGCTGGGAGACAAACCATCGGAGTGGAGAGAGAGAGAGAGATAGTGAGAGAGGGCCAGCGAAAGAGGGGGGTAGAGGGACAGCGAGAGAGACAGGGACAGGGAGAGAGAGAGAGAGAGCTCAGAAGAGGAATGAGTGAGGTCGGTTTATAAGTGTCCCTATCTCTGAATGAACCCCTTTCCTCTCGCCCGTATTGTCCATTGTGTGTGTGTGTGTGTCCAAGCCCAGAGGCCAGCCCCTTCCCAGAATCACTGTGCAGAAGAGGCCCTTCGGCCCATCGAGTCTGCGCCGACACTGTGGGAAACACCTGACCTACCTGCCTAACCCCATTGACCAGCACTTGGCCCCCATCGCCTTGAACGTTTATGAGGTGCCAAGTGCTCATCCAGGTACTTTTGAAAGGATGTGAGGCTAACCCACCTCCACCCCCTCCCAGGCAGCGCATTCCAGACCCTCACCACCCTCTGGGTAAAATAGTTTTTCCTCACATCCCCCCCACCTTAAACCTCCTGCCCCCTCACCTCGAACTTATGTCCCCCTCCTCGTGACTGACCCTTCAACTAAGAGGAACAGCTGCTCCCTATCCACTCTGTCCATGCCCCCTCATAATCTTGTCCACCTCGATCAGGGTCACCCCCTCAGTCTTCTCTGCTCCAACGAAAACAACCCAAGTCCATCCAACCTCTTCATCACTTAAACGTTTCATCCCAGGTACAACATCCTGGTGAATCTCCTCTGCAACCCCCTCCAGTGCCATCACACCCTTCCTATAATGTGGTGACCAGAACTGCACACAGTACTCCAGCTGTGGCCTCACGAAGGGTCTACACAACTCCCAACGTGACCTCCCTACTTTTGTAATCTATGCCTCGATTGATAAAGGCAAGTGTCCCATATACCTTTTTCACCACCCCCACTAACATGCCCCCTCCGCCTTCAGAGATCTATAGACACACGCACGCCAAGGTCCCTCTGTTCCTCAGAACTTCCTAGTGCCATGCCGTTCATTGAATACTTCCTTGTCAAATAACTCCTTCTGAGCTACTTACCCAGCTGCTG
>NW_027599868.1:2500-17500 GCF_964194155.1 Cetorhinus maximus | reverse complement strand
GCGTGGTAGGCCTCGGGAGGAAGCGGGGTGAATGAGGCCGCGGTGGCCGCACCGGGCGTCGCCATTGCCGGCTGCGCAGAGTGGATTGGGGTCGGTGTTGAGTGAGGGGCATTTTCCTTCTGGAAGGTAAGGGCCCGGAGGAGGCTAGTGGTTGGTGCGGTTGTAAGAGTGTGCCGGCGGGTGAAGGGTTGCGAAGGCGGCGCATTTGTAGCCTGCATGGTGAGTGTTCGTGTTGGGGTCGGGGTTGGGGGTCGGTGACGGGGAGAAGGTGAGGGAATAGGGTTAGTGTTGGGGTCGGGGACGGGCAAAGGGTTAGGGTAAGGTTAAAGGGTAGGGTTAGGGTTAGGGTTAGAGTTAGGGCGAGTGTTAGGGTTAGGGTTACGTTTAAGTGCAGGGTTTAGAGCGTGTGTTAGGGCCAGGGTTAGGGTTCGGCGAAGGGTAAGGTAGGCAAAGTGCAGAAGGTGAAATGGTTAACCAGTTAGCAGGCAGGGCAGCCGGCCGGCAATGAGAGCGGCCCGCCCGGTGATAAGGGTGCAGTTAGGTGGCGACCAGCCCAGCAGCTCCAGGGGCTAAGTACGGGTGGGTAAACGGTTAACCAGTTAGCAGGCAGGGCAGCCGGCCGGTAATTAGAGCCGACCTCCCGGCCATACGGGTGCAGTTAGGTGCCGACCAGCCCAGCAGCTCCAGGGGCTAAGTACGTGTGGGTAAATGGTTAACCAGTTAGCAGGCAGGGCAGCCGGCCGGTAATTGGAGCCGCCCGCCCGGCCATCGGGCTGCAGTTAGGTGCCGACCAGCCCAGCAGCTCCAGGGGCGAAGTGCATGTGGGTAAATGATTAACCAGTTAGCAGGCAGGGCAACCGGCCGGTAATTATAGCCGACCTCCCGGCCATACGGGTGCAGTTAGGTGCCGAACAGCCCAGCAGCTCCAGGGGCTAAGTACATGTGGGTAAATGGTTAACCAGTTAGCAGGCAGGGAAGCCGGCCGGTAATTGAGGCCGCCCGCCGGGCCATAGGGCTGCAGTTAGGTGCCGACCAGCCCAGCAGCTCCTGGGGCTACGTACATGTGGGTAAATGGTTAACCAGTTAGCAGGCAGGGCAGCCGGCCGGTAATTGGAGCCGCCCGCCCGGCCATAGGGCTGCAGTTAGGTGCCGACCAGCCCAGCGGCTCCAGGGGCGAAGTGCATGTGGGTAAATGATTAACCAGTTAGCAGGCAGGGCAACCGGCCGGTAATTAGAGCCGACCTCCCGGCCATACGGGTGCAGTTAGGTGCCGACCAGCCCAGCAGCTCCAGGGGCTAAGTACGTGTGGGTAAATGGTTAACCAGTGAGCAGGCAGGGCAGCCGGCCGGTAATTGGAGTCGACTGCCCGGCCATAGGGCTGCAGTTAGGTGCCGACCGGCCCAGCGGCTCCAGGGGCGAAGTGCATGTGGGTAAATGATTAACCAGTTAGCAGGCAGGGCAACCGGCCGGTAATTAGAGCCGACCTCCCGGCCATACGGGTGCAGTTAGGTGCCGACCAGCCCAGCAGCTCCAGGGGCTAAGTACGTGCGGGTAAATGGTTAACCAGTTAGCAGGCAGGGCAGCCGGCCGGTAATTGAGGCCGCCCGCCCGGCCATAGGGCTGCAGTTAGGTGCCGACCAGCCCAGCAGCTCCTGGGGCTAAGTACATGTGGGTAAAGGATTAACCAGTTAGCAGGCAGGGCAGCCGGCCGGTAATTGGAGCCGCCCGCCCGCTCATCAGGGTGCAGTTAGGTGCAGAACAGCCCAGCAGCTCCAGGGGCTAAGTACATGTGGGTAAATGGTGAACCAGTTAGCAGGCAGGGCAGCCGGCCGGTAAATAGAGCCACCCGCCCGGTGATAAGGGTGCAGTTAGGTGCCGACAGGCCCAGCAGCTCCAGGGGCTAAGTACATGTGGGTAAATGGTTAACCAGTCAGCAGGCAGAGCAGCCGGCCGGCAATTAGAGCCGCCCGCCCGCTAATCAGGGTGCAGATAGGTGCAGAACAGCCCATCATTTTCCAGGGGCTAAGTACATTTGGGTAAATGGTTAACCAGTTAGCAGGCAGGGCAGCCGGCCGGCCGGTAATTAGAGCCGCCCGCCCGGTGATAAGGGTGCAGTTAGGTGCCGGCCAGCCCAGCAGCTCCAGGGGCTAAGTACATGTGGGTAAATGGTGAACCAGTTAGCAGGCAGGGCAGCCGGCCGGCCGGTAATTAGAGCCGCCCGCCCGGTGATAAGGGTGCAGTTAGGTGCCGGCCAGCCCAGCAGCTCCAGGGGCTAAGTACATGCGGGTAAATGGTTAACCAGTTAGCAGGCAGGGCAGCCGGCCGGCAATTAGAGCCGCCCGCCCGCTAATCAGGGTGCAGTTCGGTGCAGAACAGCCCATCAGCTCCAGGGGCTAAGTACATGTGGGTAAATGGTTAACCAGTTAGCAGGCAGGGCAGCCGGCCGGTAATTGAGGCCGCCCGCCCGGCCATAGGGCTGCAGTTAGGTGCCGACCAGCCCAGCAGCTCCTGGGGCTAAGTACATGTGGGTAAAGGATTAACCAGTTAGCAGGCAGGGCAGCCGGCCGGTAATTGGAGCCGCCCGCCCGCTCATCAGGGTGCAGTTAGGTGCAGAACAGCCCATCAGCTCCAGGGGCTAAGTACATGTGGGTAAATGGTTAACCAGTTAGCAGGCAGGGCAGCCGGCCGGTAATTGAGGCCGCCCGCCCGCTAATAAGGGTGCAGTTATGTGCAGGACAGCCCATCAGTTTCCAGGGGCTAAGTACATGTGGGTAAATGGTTAACCAGTTAGCAGGCAGCGCAGCCGGCCGGTAATTACAGCCGGCCGCCTGTCCGCCCACTAATCAGGGTGCAGTTAGGTGCAGGACAGCCCGTCAGTTTCCAGGGGCTAAGTACATGTGGGTAAATGGTTAACCAGTCAGCAAGGCAGGGCAGCCGGCCGGCCGGTAATTAGAGCCGGCCGCCTGTCCGCCCGCTAATAAGGGTGCAGTTAGGTGCAGGACAGCCCATCAGCTTCCAGGGGCTAAGTACATGTGGGTAAATGGTTAACCAGTTAGCAGGCAGGGCAGCCGGCCGGCCGGTAATTAGAGCCGGCCGCCTGTCCGCCCGCTATTAAGGGTGCAGTTAGGTGCAGAACAGCCCCTCTGTTTCCAGGGGCTAAGTACATGTGGGTCAATGGTTAACCAGTTAGCAGGCAGAGCAGCCGGCCGGCAATTAGAGCCGCCCGCCCGCTAATCAGGGTGCAGTTAGGTGCAGAACAGCCCATCAGTATCCAGGGGCTAAGTACATGTGGGTAAATGGTTAACCAGTTAGCAGGCAGGGCAGCCGGCCGGTAATTAGAGCCGACCTCCCGGCCATACGGGTGCAGTTAGGTGCCGACCAGCCCAGCAGCTCCAGGGGCTAAGTACGTGTGGGTAAATGGTTAACCAGTTAGCAGGCAGGGCAGCCGGCCGGTAATTGAGGCCGCCCGCCCGGCCATAGGGCTGCAGTTAGGTGCCGACCAGCCCAGCAGCTCCTGGGGCTAAGTACATGTGGGTAAAGGATTAACCAGTTAGCAGGCAGGGCAGCCGGCCGGTAATTGGAGCCGCCCGCCCGCTCATCAGGGTGCAGTTAGGTGCAGAACAGCCCATCAGTTTCCAGGGGCTAAGTACATGTGGGTAAATGGTTAACCAGTTAGCAGGCAGAGCAGCCGGCCGGCAATTAGAGCCGCCCGCCCGCTAATCAGGGTGCAGTTAGGTGCAGAACAGCCCATCAGTTTCCAGGGGCTAAGTACATGTGGGTAAATGGTTAACCAGTTAGCAGGCAGGGCAGCCGGCCGGCCGGTAATTAGAGCCGATCTCCCGGCCATTACGGGTGCAGTTAGGTGCCGACCAGCCCAGCAGCTCCAGGGGCTAAGTACATGTGGGTAAATGATTAACCAGTTAGCAGGCAGGGCAGCCGGCCGGTAATTAGAGCCGACCTCCCGGCCATAGGGCTGCAGTTAGGTGCCGACCAGCCCAGCAGCTCCAGGGGCTAAGTACATGTGGGTAAATGATTAACCAGTTAGCAGGCAGGGCAGCCGGCCGGTAATTAGAGCCGACCTCCCGGCCATAGGGCTGCAGTTAGGTGCCGACCAGCCCAGCAGCTCCAGGGGCTAAGTACATGTGGGTAAATGATGAACCAGTTAGCAGGCAGGGCAGCCGGCCGCTAATTACAGCCGCCCTCCCGCTAATAAGGGTGCAGTTAGGTGCAGAACAGCCCATCAGTTTCCAGGGGCTAAGTACATGTGGGTCAATGGTTAACCAGTAAGCAGGCAGAGCAGCCGGCCGGCAATTACAGCCGCCCGCCCGCTAATCAGGGTGCAGTTAGGTGCAGAACAGCCCATCAGCTTCCAGGGGCTAAGTACATGTGGGTAAATGGTGAACCAGTTAGCAGGCAGGGCAGCCGGCCGGCCGGTAATTAGAGCCGGCCGCCTGTCCGCCCGCTAATAAGGGTGCAGTTAGGTGCAGAACAGCCCCTCAGTTTCCAGGGGCTAAGTACATGTGGGTCAATGGTTAACCAGTTAGCAGGCAGAGCAGCCGGCCGGCAATTAGAGCCGCCCGCCCGCTAATCAGGGTGCAGTTAGGTGCAGAACAGCCCATCAGTATCCAGGGGCTAAGTACATGTGGGTAAAGGGTTTACCAGTTAGCAGGCAGGGCAGCCGGCCGGCCGGCAATTAGTGCCGACCTCCCGGCAACAAGGGTGCAGTTAGGGCGCCGACCAGCCCAGCAGCTCCAGGGGCTAAGTATATGTGAGTAAATGGTTGACCAGTTAAGCAGGCATAGCAGCCGGCCGGTAAGCGGAGCGTCCCGCCCCGTAATACGGGTGCAGTTAGCTGCAGAACACACCGGCAGGTCCAGGGACGAAGTACTTGGACGGGGAAACGGTTAACCAGTTAACAGGCAGGGCAGCCGTACGGGCAGTAGAGCCGCCCGCCCCGTAATACGGGTGCAGTTCGCGGCAGACCAGCCCCGCAGCTCAAAAGTCTAAGTGGAGAACGGGGAACCGGTTGACCGGTGAGCCGAAGCATGCCAGCAGGCAGGGAAGGTGCAAAAAGGGCCGATAAGACCGAACCGGCACGAGTAACAGGCTGCCGGGGGCGGGTTCCCAGCAAACCAGGTGAGGGGGCGTGGCCGGAGGCCGCGCAGCAGAGCCGCCCGCCCGTGAGTACGGTTAGAGGCAGCAGCGGGCTTCCCCAGCAGGGCAGAAGCCGAAGTGCAGGGAGCGAAATGGTTAACCAGCGAGCAGGCAGCATTCCGGCAGGGCTGGAGGGCGAAAAACGGCGTAAAATAACGGACCGGCAGGAGGAAATGGCTGCCGGGGGGCGGACCCAGAGCCCTCACGTGAGGGGGCGGTTCGGGAGGCAGAGCCGCGCATGCGCGGTTGGAAAACGCGTCACGTCGGAGCAGGGTGAAATCATTAACCAGTCGGCCGCTTCGACGTCGGCTGGCCGGGCCGAGGAGGGTCGGACCGGGGAAAGGTTCCCGGTTTCGTGTCCGTCGGGTGGTCCCGAGTGCGGCAGGAAAAAATCCGGAGTCCTGGGAGCCTTTTTTAAAAAAGAACCGGTCCGGGATGGGGTCGGATTTGGAAGCGTTTGCGGGGCCTAGGTGCCTCTTCGTCGGCATGACTACCGGACGGTCACCCGCCGATCGGCATTTGCGATTTGTTGGCTGGGGAGGTTGGCGGGGTACCTGCAGAATAGTAGGAGGTGGCAAATCGAGAATCGGTCGACATCGCCAAGTGCCTTCTCGAGCCTCCAGGTCTGCAGGGACCGACCCAGGCTGCCCCCAAACCGACCGCGAGGCCGTGCCGGGCGGCCATTTTTGGCCATTTTCGGCATTTTTCGCGTCTTTCGGTAGGTCACGGAAAGCGGCGGCCTGAAGCCCGGGCGTGCCCGGGGAAGGCTCCCCTTCGCCCGCGGGACCGGATTTGCCCCGGAAACGTCCCGAAGCCGGCCGGGAAGGCGGTTTCGAGGGCGAAGCACCTCCGATTGCCTTCGCAAGGCCGGGGAAAGTGGCCCCTGGGCCCGGGAGAGCAAAATCCGTGCGAGGACGGAAGCCCATGAGGTCAGATCCGAGGCTCTTAGCCGGCGCCCGGTGGGGGTATTCCCGCAAAGAGCAGCGAGTGCGCCCGGCGACGGGTCAAGTTGCAATTTCTGGCATGCCACGCCTGGAGCTGGTTCATGAGTTCCCCTCGGAAGTCCCGATGAGGAAAGGGCAAAATGGCGTTTTGCGGGCTTTGGGGCCTCTTCGTCGGTAGGACTACCGCCCGACCTTACGGTTGGAATTGTCGGCAGGGGAGGTTGGCGGGGTACCTGCAGAATAGTAGGAGGTGGCAAATCGAGAATCGGTCGACATCGCCAAACGCCTTCTCGAGCCTCCAGGTCTGCAGGGACCGACCCAGGCTGCCGCCAAACCGACCGACAGGCCCTGCCGGCGGCCATTTTTGGCCATTTTCGGCATTTTTCGCCTCTTTCGGCCGGGATGGAAAAGCGGCGGCCTGAAGCCCGGGCCTGCCCGGGGAGGCCTCCTAATCGCCCGGGGCGACCGGATTTGCCCCGGTGAGAGCACCGGAAACGTCCCGAAGCCGGCCGGGAAGGCGGCCAAGGGCGAAGGACCTCGGATTGCATTGGCAGGCCGTGCAAAGTGGCCTCCGGGCCCGCGAGACAATGCAGGGTGCCCTCGGTGTGCCCCTGAGAAATGGTTAACCAAACGAAGGACAATGCGCCTCGGATAGCATTGGCAGGCCGTGCAAAGAGGCCCCCGGGCCCGCGAGACGTTACAGGTTGCCCTCGGTGTGCCCCTGAGAAATGGTTAACCAATTGGACTTAGTCTCTGGCGGAGAGGCAAAGTGTTTTCACGAGAAATGGTTAACCAATTGGACTTAGTCTCTGGCAGAGAGGCAAAGTGTTTTCACGAGAAATGGTTAACCAATTGGACTTAGTCTCTGAACGGCAGGCAAACTGTGCCCCTGAGAAATGGTTAACCAATTGGACTTAGTCTCTGGCAGAGAGGCAAAGTGTTTTCTCGAGAAATAATTAACCAATGAGGCCAATGGACCTCGGGTTGCATTGGCAGGCCGGGCAATGTGGCTCTTGGGCCCGCGAGAGCAAAATCCGTGCACAGACGGAAGTCCATGAGGTCAGATCCGAGGCCTTTACCCGGCACCCGGTGGGGGTATTCCCGCAGAGAGTAGCGAATCTGCCCGGCGACGGGTCAAGTTGCAATTTCTGGCATGCCACTCCTGGAGCTGGTTCATGAGTTCCCCTCGGAAGTCCCGATGAGGAAAGGGCAAAATGGCGTTTTGCGGGCTTTTAGGGCCTCCTGGACGGTAGGACTACCGCCCGACCTTACGGTTGGAATTGTTGGCAGGGGAGGTTGGCGGGGTACCTGCAGAATAGTAGGAGGTGGCAAATCGAGAATCGGTCGACATCGCCAAAAACCTTCTCGAGCCTCCAGGTCTGCAGGGACCGACCCAGGCTGCCGCCAAACCGACCGACAGGCCCTGCCGGCGGCCATTTTTGGCCATTTTCGGCATTTTTCGCCTCTTTCGGCCGGGATGGAAAAGCGGCGGCCTGAAGCCCGGGCCTGCCCGGGGAGGCCTCATAATCGCCCGGGGGACCGGATTTGCCCCGGTGAGAGCCCCCGAAACGTCCCGAAGCCGGCCTGGAAGGCGGCCAAGGGCGAAGGACCTCGGATTGCATTGGCAGGCCGTGCAAAGTGGCCTCCGGGCCCGCGAGACAATGCAGGGTGCCCTCGGTGTGCCCCTGAGAAATGGTTAACCAAACGAAGGACAGTGCGCCTCGGATTGCATTGGCAGGCCGTGCAAAGGGGCCCCCGGGCCCGCGAGACGTTACAGGTTGCCCTCGGTGTGCCCCTGAGAAATGGTTAACCAATTGGACTTAGTCTCTGGCAGAGAGACAAAGTGTTTTCACGAGAAATGGTTAACCAATTGGACTTAGTCTCTGGCAGAGAGGCAAAGTGTTTTCAAGAGAAATGGTTAACCAATTGGACTTAGTCTCTGGCAGAGAGGCAAAGTGTTTTCAAGAGAAATGGTTAACCAATTGGACTTAGTCTCTGGCAGAGAGGCAAAGTGTTTTCCAGAGAAATGGTTAACCAATTGGACTTAGTCTCTGGCGGAGAGACAAAGTGTTTTCAAGAGAAATGGATAACCAATTGGACTTAGTCTCTGGCAGAGAGGCAAAGTGTTTTCAAGAGAAATGGTTAACCAATTGGACTTGGTCTCTGGCGGAGAGACAAAGTGTTTTCAAGAGAAATGGTTAACCAATTGGACTTAGTCTCTGGCAGAGAGGCAAAGTGTTTTCAAGAGAAATGGTTAACCAATTGGACTTAGTCTCTGGCGGAGAGACAAAGTGTTTTCAAGAGAAATGGATAACCAATTGGACTTAGTCTCTGGCAGAGAGGCAAAGTGTTTTCACGAGAAATGGTTAACCAATTGGACTTAGTCTCTGGCAGAGAGGCAAAGTGTTTTCAAGAGAAATGGTTAACCAATTGGACTTAGTCTCTGGCGGAGAGACAAAGTGTTTTCAAGAGAAATGGTTAACCAATTGGACTTCGTCTCTGGCAGAGAGGCAAAGTGTTTTCAAGAGAAATGGTTAACCAATTGGACTTGGTCTCTGAACGGCAGGCAAATTGTGGCCTTGAGAAATGATTAACCAATTGGACTTAGTCTCTGGCGGAGAGGCAAAGTGTTTTCCAGAGAAATGGATAACCAATTGGACTTAGTCTCTGGCAGAGAGGCAAAGTGTTTTCACGAGAAATGGTTAACCAATTGGACTTAGTCTCTGGCAGAGAGGCAAAGTGTTTTCAAGAGAAATGGTTAACCAATTGGACTTTGTCTCTGGCAGAGAGGCAAAGTGTTTTCAAGAGAAATGGTTAACCAATTGGACTTCGTCTCTGAACGGCAGGCAAATTGTGGCC
Source organism: Cetorhinus maximus (assembly GCF_964194155.1). Classification (NCBI taxonomy): domain Eukaryota; kingdom Metazoa; phylum Chordata; class Chondrichthyes; order Lamniformes; family Cetorhinidae; genus Cetorhinus; species Cetorhinus maximus. Next base: position 8,543 of record NW_027599868.1, on the reverse strand, counting down.
TTGAGAAATGATTAACCAATTGGACTTAGTCTCTGGCGGAGAGGCAAAGTGTTTTCTCGAGAAATAATTAACCAATGAGGCCAATGGACCTCGGGTTGCATTGGCAGGCCGGGCAATGAGGCTCTTGGGCCCGCGAGAGCAAAATCCGTGCACAGACGGAAGTCCATGAGGTCAGATCCGAGGCCTTTACCCGGCACCCGGTGGGGGTATTCCCGCAGAGAGTAGCGAATCTGCCCGGCGACGGGTCAAGTTGCAATTTCTGGCATGCCACTCATGGAGCTGGTTAATGAGTTCCCCGCGGAAGTCCCGATGAGGAAAGGGCAAAATGGCGTTTTGCGGGCTTTGGGGCCTCTTCGTCGGTAGGACTACCGCCCGACCTTACGGTTGGAATTGTTGGCAGGGGAGGTTGGCGGGGTACCTGCAGAATAGTAGGAGGTGGCAAATCGAGAATCGGTCGACATCGCCAAAAACCTTCTCGAGCCTCCAGGTCTGCAGGGACCGACCCAGGCTGCCGCCAAACCGACCGACAGGCCCTGCCGGCGGCCATTTTTGGCCATTTTCGGCATTTTTCGCCTCTTTCGGCCGGGATGGAAAAGCGGCGGCCTGAAGCCCGGGCCTGCCCGGGGAGGCCTCCTAATCGCCCGGGGGACCGGATTTGCCCCGGTGAGAGCCCCCGAAACGTCCCGAAGCCGGCCGGGAAGGCGGCCAAGGGCGAAGCACCTCGCATTGCGTTGGCAGGCCGTGCAAAGTGGCCTCCGGGCCCGCGAGACAATGCAGGGTGCCCTCGGTGTGCCCCTGAGAAATGGTTAACCAAACGAAGGACAGTGCGGCTCGGATTGCATTGGCAGGCCGTGCAAAGGGGCCCCCGGGCCCGCGAGACGTTACAGATTGCCCTCGGTGAGCCCCTGAGAAATGGTTAACCAATTGGACTTAGTCTCTGGCAGAGAGACAAAGTGTTTTCACGAGAAATGGTTAACCAATTGGACTTAGTCTCTGGCAGAGAGGCAAAGTGTTTTCAAGAGAAATGGTTAACCAATTGGACTTAGTCTCTGGCAGAGAGGCAAAGTGTTTTCAAGAGAAATGGTTAACCAATTGGACTTAGTCTCTGGCAGAGAGGCAAAGTGTTTTCCAGAGAAATGGATAACCAATTGGACTTAGTCTCTGGCGGAGAGACAAAGTGTTTTCAAGAGAAATGGATAACCAATTGGACTTAGTCTCTGGCAGAGAGGCAAAGTGTTTTCAAGAGAAATGGTTAACCAATTGGACTTGGTCTCTGGCGGAGAGACAAAGTGTTTTCAAGAGAAATGGTTAACCAATTGGACTTAGTCTCTGGCAGAGAGGCAAAGTGTTTTCAAGAGAAATGGTTAACCAATTGGACTTAGTCTCTGGCGGAGAGACAAAGTGTTTTCAAGAGAAATGGATAACCAATTGGACTTAGTCTCTGGCAGAGAGGCAAAGTGTTTTCACGAGAAATGGTTAACCAATTGGACTTAGTCTCTGGCAGAGAGGCAAAGTGTTTTCAAGAGAAATGGTTAACCAATTGGACTTAGTCTCTGGCGGAGAGACAAAGTGTTTTCAAGAGAAATGGTTAACCAATTGGACTTCGTCTCTGGCAGAGAGGCAAAGTGTTTTCAAGAGAAATGGTTAACCAATTGGACTTGGTCTCTGAACGGCAGGCAAATTGTGGCCTTGAGAAATGATTAACCAATTGGACTTAGTCTCTGGCGGAGAGGCAAAGTGTTTTCCAGAGAAATGGATAACCAATTGGACTTAGTCTCTGGCAGAGAGGCAAAGTGTTTTCACGAGAAATGGTTAACCAATTGGACTTAGTCTCTGGCAGAGAGGCAAAGTGTTTTCAAGAGAAATGGTTAACCAATTGGACTTTGTCTCTGGCAGAGAGGCAAAGTGTTTTCAAGAGAAATGGTTAACCAATTGGACTTCGTCTCTGAACGGCAGGCAAATTGTGGCCTTGAGAAATGATTAACCAATTGGACTTAGTCTCTGGCGGAGAGGCAAAGTGTTTTCTCGAGAAATAATTAACCAATGAGGCCAATGGACCTCGGGTTGCATTGGCAGGCCGGGCAATGAGGCTCTTGGGCCCGCGAGAGCAAAATCCGTGCACAGACGGAAGTCCATGAGGTCAGATCCGAGGCCTTTACCCGGCACCCGGTGGGGGTATTCCCGCAGAGAGTAGCGAATCTGCCCGGCGACGGGTCAAGTTGCAATTTCTGGCATGCCACTCATGGAGCTGGTTAATGAGTTCCCCGCGGAAGTCCCGATGAGGAAAGGGCAAAATGGCGTTTTGCGGGCTTTGGGGCCTCTTCGTCGGTAGGACTACCGCCCGACCTTACGGTTGGAATTGTTGGCAGGGGAGGTTGGCGGGGTACCTGCAGAATAGTAGGAGGTGGCAAATCGAGAATCGGTCGACATCGCCAAAAACCTTCTCGAGCCTCCAGGTCTGCAGGGACCGACCCAGGCTGCCGCCAAACCGACCGAGAGGCCCTGCCGGCGGCCATTTTTGGCCATTTTCGGCATTTTTCGCCTCTTTCGGCCGGGATGGAAAAGCGGCGGCCTGAAGCCCGGGCCTGCCCGGGGAGGCCTCCTAATCGCCCGGGGGACCGGATTTGCCCCGGTGAGAGCCCCCGAAACGTCCCGAAGCCGGCCGGGAAGGCGGCCAAGGGCGAAGCACCTCGCATTGCGTTGGCAGGCCGTGCAAAGTGGCCTCCGGGCCCGCGAGACAATGCAGGGTGCCCTCGGTGTGCCCCTGAGAAATGGTTAACCAAACGAAGGACAGTGCGGCTCGGATTGCATTGGCAGGCCGTGCAAAGGGGCCCCCGGGCCCGCGAGACGTTACAGATTGCCCTCGGTGAGCCCCTGAGAAATGGTTAACCAATTGGACTTAGTCTCTGGCAGAGAGGCAAAGTGTTTTCAAGAGAAATGGTTAACCAATTGGACTTAGTCTCTGGCGGAGAGACAAAGTGTTTTCAAGAGAAATGGTTAACCAATTGGACTTAGTCTCTGGCAGAGAGGCAAAGTGTTTTCAAGAGAAATGGTTAACCAATTGGACTTTTTCTCTGAACGGCAGGCAAATTGTGGCCTTGAGAAATGATTAACCAATTGGACTTAGTCTCTGGCGGAGAGACCAAGTATTTTCACGAGAAATGGTTAACCAATTGGACTTAGTCTCTGGCAGAGAGGCAAAGTGTTTTCACGAGAAATGGTTAACCAATTGGACTTAGTCTCTGGCAGAGAGGCAAAGTGTTTTCACGAGAAATGGTTAACCAATTGGACTTAGTCTCTGGCGGAGAGACAAAGTGTTTTCAAGAGAAATGGATAACCAATTGGACTTAGTCTCTGGCAGAGAGGCAAAGTGTTTTCACGAGAAATGGTTAACCAATTGGACTTAGTCTCTGGCAGAGAGGCAAAGTGTTTTCACGAGAAATGGTTAACCAATTGGACTTAGTCTCTGGCGGAGAGACAAAGTGTTTTCAAGAGAAATGGTTAACCAATTGGACTTAGTCTCTGGCAGAGAGGCAAAGTGTTTTCAAGAGAAATGGTTAACCAATTGGACTTGGTCTCTGAACGGCAGGCAAATTGTGGCCTTGAGAAATGATTAACCAATTGGACTTTGTCTCTGGAGGAGAGACAAAGTGTTTTCACGAGAAATGGTTAACCAATTGGACTTAGTCTCTGGCAGAGAGGCAAAGTGTTTTCAAGAGAAATGGTTAACCAATTGGACTTGGTCTCTGAACGGCAGGCAAATTGTGGCCTTGAGAAATGATTAACCAATTGGACTTAGTCTCTGGCGGAGAGACAAAGTGTTTTCACGAGAAATGGTTAACCAATTGGACTTAGTCTCTGGCAGAGAGACAAAGTGTATTCACGAGAAATGGTTAACCAATTGGACTTAGTCTCTGGCAGAGAGGCAAAGTGTTTTCACGAGAAATGGATAACCAATTGGACTTAGTCTCTGGCAGAGAGGCAAAGTGTTTTCAAGAGAAATGGTTAACCAATTGGACTTAGTCTCTGGCAGAGAGGCAAAGCGTTTTCCTGAGAAATGGTTAACCAATTGGACTTAGTCTCTGGCAGAGAGGCAAAGTGTTTTCCTGAGAAATGGTTAACCAATTGGACTTAGTCTGTGAACAGCAGGCAAATTGCGGCCATGAGAAATGGTTAACCAATTGGACTTAGTCTCTGGCAGAGAGGCAAAGTGTTTTCCTGAGAAATGGTTAACCAATTGGACTTAGTCTCTGGCGGAGAGGCAAAGTGTTTCCCGTTGTAATGGTTGGCCAATGCACTTCGGATTGCGTTGGTAGGCCGTGGAAAGTGGCTCTTGGGCCCGCGAGAGCAAAATCCGTGCGCAGACGGAAGTCCATGAGGTCAGATCCGAGGCCTTTACCCGGCACCCGGTGGGGGTATTCCCGCAGAGAGTAGCGGGTGTGCCCGGCGACGGGTCAAGTTGCAATTTCTGGCATACCACTCCTGGAGCTCGTTAATGAGTTCCCCTCGGAAGTCCCGATGAGAAAATGGCAAAATGGCGTTTTGCGGGCTTTGGGGCCTCCTGGACGGTAGGCCTACCGCCCGACCTTACGGTTGCAATTGTTGGCAGGGGAGGTTGGCGGGGTACCCGGAGATTTTCGGGGACACGATTTTCAGAACATTTTCAGACAACGGTCACACTTTAAAAATGCCCAGAAAAGTGCGACTTTGAGGGTGGTAAGCGTTTTCAAATAGAATACCTTTCAAAGAGCTCTCGGAAGTCCTATATGAGGATTTAAGATGAATTTGTGCGGGCTTTCCGAACTCCGTTGTCGGTCTGAAATATCGGCCAGGGTCCAGACCGGTGGTAACCCTGGTTTAATAAACATGGCGTGTGGCGAAAAGAACAGACAAAATGACAAAGTGTCAAATATATATATATATATACATGTGTATTTATGAACAAAAAAAATCACAAAGTGTCACCTGGCGGTGTACTTGATGATGAAAAATAAAAATACAAAGTCTGTTCACAGGCACCTTTGGGGCGGGGGTGCCTGAGTCCCCTTGGGTTGCACACTATAGAGTGTTTGACATGGACAGAGTCAACACTGTGTGCGTGCCCAGAACCCTTTTGAACGCAGGCGACGCACGCCGGTCGGCATTTCCTCTCCGTGCGAGCGCCAACAGGTTGCTTCCGTTGTTTTACAAATAAGAAAATTGTATTTATGAGCAGCAAAACAAAAAATCACAAAGTTTCACCTGGCGGTGTACTTGATGATGAGAAATAAAAATACAAAGCCTGTTCACAGGCACCTAGGGGGCGGGCGGGGTGCCTGAGTCCCCTTGGGTTGCACACTGTAGTGTTTGACATGGGCAGAGTCAGCACTGTGTGCGTGCCCAGAACCGATGTGAACGCAGGCGACGCACGCCAGTCGGCATTTCCTAGCCGTGCGAGCGCCAACATGTTGCTTCCGATGTTTTACAAATAAGAAAACCGTATTTATGAGCAAAAAAAATCACAAAGTGTCACCTGGCGGTGTACTTGATGATGAAAAATAAAAATACAAAGCCTGTTCACAGGCACCTAGGGGGCGGGCGGGGTGCCTGAGTCCCCTTGGGTTGCACACTGTAGTGTTTGACATGGGCAGAGTCAGCACTGTGTGCGTGCCCAGAACCGTTTTGAACGCAGGCGACGCACGCCAGTCGGCATTTCCTAGTCGTGCGAGCGCCAACATGTTGCTTCCGTTGATTTACAAATAAGAGAACTGTATTTATGAGCAATAAAAATCACAAAGTGTCACCTGGCGGTGTACTTGATGATGAAAAATAAAAATACAAAGCCTGTTCACAGGCACCTAGGGGGCGGGCGGGGTGCCTGAGTCCCCTTGGGTTGCACACTGCAGTGTTTGACATGGGCAGAGTCAACACCGTGTGCGTGCCCAGAACCGTTTTGAACGCAGGCGACGCACGCCAGTCGGCATTTCCTAGCCGTGCGAGCGCCAACAGGTTGCTTCGGTTGTTGCAAAAGTAAGAAAATTGCACCGCTGCGGACCACCCCTCC
>NW_027599867.1:0-20927 GCF_964194155.1 Cetorhinus maximus | reverse complement strand
AGAGAGAGAGAGAGACAGAGAGAGACAGAGAGAGACAGAGATAGAGACAGAGAGAGAGAGAGAGACAGAGACAGAGAGAGACAGAGACAGAGAGAGAGAGCGAGACAGAGAGAGAGAGAGAGAGAGACAGAGAGAGACAGAGACAGAGAGACAGAGACAGAGAGAGAGAGAGAGACAGAGAGAGAGAGACAGAGAGAGAGGGAGACAGAGAGAGACAGAGAAAGAGAGAGAGAGACAGAGAGAGAGAGAGACAGAGAGAGAGAGAGACAGAGAGACAGAGAGAGAGAGACAGAGAGAGAGAGAGAGACAGAGAGAGAGAGAGAGACAGAGAGAGAGAGAGACAGAGAGAGACAGAGAGAGAGAGACAGAGAGACAGAGAGAGACAGAGAGAGAGACAGAGAGACAGAGAGAGACAGAGAGACAGAGAGAGACAGAGAGACAGAGAGAGAGAGAGACAGAGAGAGACAGAGAGAGAGAGAGAGAGAGACAGAGACAGAGAGAGAGAGAGAGAGACAGAGAGAGAGAGAAACAGAGAGAGACAGAGAGAGAGAGAGACAGAGAGAGAGAGAGAGAGGGAGACAGAGAGAGAGAGAGAGGCAGAGACAGAGAGAGAGGAAGAGAGAGGCAGACATAGAGACAGAAAGACAGAGGGAGAGAGAGAGAGAGAAGGATAGTGACAGAGAGAGAGAGAGACAGAGGGAGAGAGAGAGAGACAGAGAGAAAGTGAAAGAGGGAGAGAGTGACAGATAGCAAGAGACAGACAAGGAGAGACAGAGAGCAAGAGATGAGAGAGCAATAGAGAGACAGAGGGAGACAGAGAGAGAGAAAGGGAGAGAGGGTAGAGAGAGACAGAGAGAGAAACAGAGAGTGAAAGGGACAGAGAGAGAGATATGGAGACAGAGAGAGAGAAGGAGACAGAGAGAGGGACAGAGAGAGAAAGAGAGATAGGCAGAGAGAGAGATTGAGGGAGAGAGGGAGAGAGAGAGGGAAGGACAGAGAGAGAGAGCGATGGAGAGACAGAGAGAGGGAGAGAGATGCAGCGAGAGAGAGTGAAAGAGAGCGACAGAGAGCGGGGGAGACAGAGAGGGATACAGAGAGAGAGACAAAAAGACAGAGAGAGAGAGGGACAGAGAGAGAGAAAGAGAGAGAGAGACAGAGACTGAGGGAGAGAGACAGAGCGAACGTGAGAGAGGGAGTGGCAGATAGAGAAAGATGGAGACAGAGTGATAGAGACCAAGAGAGAGAGAGACAGAGAGAGAGCGAGAGAGAGACAGAGAGAGAGAGAGAGAGAGAGAGAGACAGAGAGAGGGTGATAGAGAGACAGAGGGAGAAAGAGAGAGGGAGAGAGACAGAGAGAGAGAGAGAGAAACAGAGAGAGATAAAGAGAGAGAGGGACAGAGAGAGAGGCAGAGCCAGAGATGGAGAGACAGAGACAGAGAGATTGACAGAGAGAGAGAGACAGTAGGAGAGAGAGGGAGACCGAAGCAGAGAAACGGAGAGTGAGAGGGTGACAGGGAGAGAGTGACAGAGAGAGAGTGACAGAGAGAGACAGAGAGAGAGGGAGAGAGAGACAGAGAGAGAGGAACAGGAACAGGGGGAGGCCTTTCAGCCCCTCTCGACCCTGTCCCGCATTCAATGAGATGATGTCTGATCTGTGACCTATCTCCATCTACCCACCTTCGCCCCGCATCCCTTAACCTTTGGTTAACAAAAATCTCTCAACCTCCCAGATTTAAAACTAACTGACCCGGCATCAATGGCCGTTTGGGGGAAGAGAGTTCCAAACTCCGACCACCCTTTGTGTGTAGGGGCCTTTCCTCATTTCACTCCTGAAGGGTCTGCCTCTCCTTTCCAGACTCTGCCCCCTCGTCCCAGACTCACCACCCACTGGACCAGCAGGACACGGGGTCTTTCTCTATCAGTTCCCCTGAATTCCTCAAAAACTTCGATCGAATCACCCCCCCGGAACCTTCTAAGTCCCAGGGAACACAGCCCCAGTTTGTGTTTAATCTCTCCTCGGGATTTAACACTCGGGATCGTTCCGGGAAACCTACCCTCACCTCCCTCCGAGGCTGACATACCCTTCCCTGAGGAGTGGGGGCCCCAGGACCGCTCCGCAGTAACACCAGGTCCAATCAGGATTGCGTCGGCCTTCCCCCCCCCCCAACCCCATTCGATTTTTTCTATGTAAACCGTCACGCTGCAGTTGCGGCGCCCCTTTAAACGCTGCTCCCTCCCCCCTGCCTTTCCCGCCGCAGGGGCGCCTTCTCCGAAGTCATGCTGGCCGAGGACCGCCAGTCCAAGCGGCTGGTCGCCCTGAAGTGCATCGCCAAGGACGTCCGGCCGGGCAAGGAAGCCGTCGTGAAGAATGAGATCGCGGTGCAGTGCAAGTGAGTCGAGGGGGGGGGAGGAAGCCAAGAGCGGGTGGGCATCTGTCCGCTGCCAAGTCAGAAAGAGGCTCCATTTTGTTGCCCGTCCCTAATTGCCCTCAAACTGGGCGTCCTTGCAGGCCCACAGGGGCTCTGGGCCTAGGGCCCAGTTGTAGGCCTGGCCGGGTAAAGGTGGCACATTCCCTTCCCTAAAGGGGCATGAGGGATCTAGTTGGGCTTTTATAAGCGACATTCGAATGAGCCGGAGGGGTTTTCAGTGATATTCGATGATAGGGACACGGCCGCCGTGTCCGAGGCTTTGAATTCCCGATTTTTCATTCCAATAGCGGCCGGGGTGGGATTTGAACCCGTGACCCCAGAGCCTGGGCTTCGGGATTGCTAGTCCAGTGACATTGCCACTCCGGCACCTTCTCCCCCTAAACAGAGGGTGAGGGTGTGGAAGGGGGATCTAGTTGGTAGTCATAGAGTGAGATAATCCTAATCCTAACCCTAATTCCAACCCTAATCCTAACCCTAACAGCTCCCTCAGCGCTGACCCTCCGACAGTGCGGCGCTCCCTCGGCGCTGACCCTCCCACAGTGCGGCGCTCCCTCAGCGCTGACCCTCCGACAGTGCGGCGCTCCCTCAGCACTGACCCTCCGACAGTGCAGCGCTCCCTCATTACTGACCCTCCCACAGTGCGGAGCTCCCTCAGTACTGACCCTCCCACAGTGCGGCGCTCCCTCAGTACTGACCCTCCGACAGTGCGGTGCTCCCTCAGTACTGACCCTCCGACAGTGCGGTGCTCCCTCAGTACTGACCCTCCGACAGTGCGGCGCTCCCTCAGCACTGACCCTCCGACAGTGCGGCGCTCCCTCAGCACTGACCCTCCGACAGTGCGGCGCTGACCCTCCCACAGTGCGGCGCTCCCTCAGCACTGACCCTCCGACAGTGCGGCGCTCCCTCAGCACTGACCCTCCGACAGTGCGGCGCTCCCTCAGCACTGACCCTCCGACAGTGCGGCGCTCCCTCAGCACTGACCCTCCGACAGTGCGGCGCTGACCCTCCCACAGTGCGGCGCTCCCTCAGCACTGACCCTCCGACAGTGCGGTGCTCCCTCAGCACTGACCCTCCGACAGTGCGGCTCTCCCTCAGCACTGACCCTCCGACAGTGCGGCACTCCCTCAGCACTGACCCTCCAACAGTGCGGCGCTCCCTCAGCACTGACCCTCCGACAGCGCGGCACTCCCTCGGCACTGGCACCGGTGGGAGTGTTGGGCCTGGATTATGAGGCTGGGGTCTCTGGAGCGGGGTCTGAAACCCAGGATCGTGGGATTCAGGAAGATCAGAGTGAGATCCATTGAATTAAGTCCAACCTTGATTCCAATTCCCTCCGAGATTAACAATTAACGTGGGGGGGAAACACAAAAATTGTGGCAAGGTTGTTCTCACTGGTTTTTATCTGGTGAATGAATTGGGGATTAAAAATAGATGATTGACTCTTTTGGAGATTAAATAGAGTGCAGATGAAAAGAATTCCAGTCAGGTTTGACATTGCAGTTGCCGTGGTTACCAAGTAAATCATTTATATAATAAAACGTGCTTAAAAGCATGCAGAAATATCTCGCTTAGATTTCCCTGACACAAATTCCGTAACCCTTTTCGTGCCAGGCTAAGGCTTTTCCTTTTTCGCACTTTCGCAGGCCTGGCGTTGCCTGGCAACCGGCAATTAGGCCTGACGTTGCCTGGCAACCGGCGGTGAGGCCTGACGTCGCTACCGGCGAGTCGGCCTCACGAATGTCTGGCCACCGGCGAGCGGGCCTGACGTTGCCCGGCAACCGGCGAGTAGGCCCGAGGTTGCCAAATGACCTGCAAGTAGGCCTCATGCTGCCTGGCGACCAGTGAGTGGGCCGGACTTCGCCTGGCAGCCGGCAAGTAGGCCTGACGTTGCTTGGCGACCAGCGAGTGGGCCAGATGTTGCCGAGCACCCGGCGGGTAGGCCTCACGAATGCCTGGCACCCGGCGGGTAGGCCTCACGAATGCCTGCCCAGAATGAAAAAACAGTAAAAATTGAGAAATAAGAATACTGGTCTGAACTGGTCTTGTATAACTTAAAATGGAACACCAGTAAAAACTGGGAAATAAGAGTACTGGTCCGAACTGTTTGTTCCTTCTGGGTGGTGATTGGCAGGTAGGCTTCACACTGTCTGGTGACTGGCAACTAGGCCTCATGCTGCCTGGTGACTAGGCCTCACGCTGCCTGGTGACCGGTGAGTAGGCCTCATGCTGCCTGGTGACTGGCAACTAGGCCTCATGTTGCCTGGTGACCGGTGAGTAGGCCTCATGCTGCCTGGTGACTGGCAACTAGGCCTCATGCTGCCTGGTGACCGGTGAGTAGGCCTCATGCTGCCTGGTGACCGACAACAAGGCCTCATGCTGCCTGGTGACTAGGCTTCTTGCTGCCTGGTGACTGGTGAGTAGGCCTCATGCTGCCTGGTGACCGACAACAAGGCCTCATGCTGCCTGGTGACTAGGCTTCTTGCTGCCTGGTGACCGGTGAGTAGGCCTCATGCTGCCTGGTGACCGACGACAAGGCCTCATGCTGCCTGGTGACTAGGCTTCTTGCTGCCTGGTGACCGGTGAGTAGGCCTCATGATGCCTGGTGACCGGCAAGTAGGCCTCATGCTGCCTGGTGACCGGTGAGTAGTCCTCATGCTGCCTGGTGACCGGCAAGTAGGCCTCATGCTGCCTGGTGCCCAGTGACTAGGCCTCACGCTGCCTTGTGACAGATGACATGGCCTCACGCTGCCTGGTGACCGGTTTAATAGGTCTCATGCTGCCTGGTGACTGGCAAGTAGGCCTCATGCTGCCTGGTGCCCAGTGACTAGGCCTCATGCTGCCTTGTGACAGATGACATGGCCTCACTCTGCCCGGTGACTGGCAAATAGGCCTTATGCTGCCTGGTGACCAGCAAGTAGGCCACACGCTGCTTGGTGACTGACAATTAGGCCTCATGCTGCCTGGTGACCAGTGACTAGGCCTCATGCTGCTTGGTGTCCAGCAAGTAGGCCTCATGCTGCCTCGTAGCCAGCAACTCGGTGTCACGCTGCCTGGTGACCGGTGACTAGGCCTCACGTTGCCTGGTAACCAGCGACTAGGCCTCACACTGCCTGGCAACTGGAGACTAGGCCTCACACTGCCTGGTGACCGGTGAGTAGGCCTCACACTGCCTGGTGACCAGTGAGTAGACCTCACGGTGTCTGGCGACTAGGCCTCACGCTGCCTGGTGACTGGCGACTAGGCCTCACGCTGCCTGGTGACCGGTGAGAAGGCCTCATGCTGCCTGGTGACCGGCAAGTAGGCCTCACGCTCCCTGGTGAATGACAAGTAGACAAGGATGGTCAGATGTATGGATTCCCAAGGACCTACTTAGTCTCCATATTGTGTAGAAAGAACACAGAGGAAACATCTTTTTCTTTTTCAGAATCAAACATGAGAATATCGTCTCTCTTCAAAAGGTGTACGAAAGTCCCAGCCACCTGTACCTGGTCATGGAACTGTGAGTAACCCAGCCACATATGGGGTGCACACCAGGGACAAAGAGAGAAGGGGAGAGAGAGAGAGGGTAAGACAGGGAGAGAGAGAGAAACAGATATACAGGGAGAGAGAGACAGTGAGAGAGAGACTGGGAGAGAGAGAGAGAGAGTCAGAGAGAGAGAGAGAGAGGGAGAGACTGGGAGAAAGAGAGAGACACACAGAGATAGAGAGACAGCGAGTGAGATAGAGGCAGAGAGAGGGGGAGAGAGAGAAAAACGGCCGAGAGAGAGAGAGGAAGAAAGACTGAGAGAAAGACAGGAATAGAGAGACCGGGAGAGAGAGACAGGAGAGAAAGAAACAGAGAGAGAGAGAGAGAGAGAGAGACAGGGAGAGAGAAACAGAGAGAGAGAGACAGAGAGAGAGAGAGAGACAGAGAGAGAGAGAGAGACAGAGAGAGAGAGACAAAGAGAGAGAGAGAGACAGAGAGAGAGAGACAGAGAGACAGAGAGAGAGAGACAGAGAGAGAGAGAGAGAGAAACAAGGACAACATCGAGGAGATATTAGGGATAAGTGACCAAAAGCTCGGCCAAAGAGGTCAGTTTTTAAGGAGCGTCTTGAAGGAGGAGGAAGAGAGAGAGAGAGAGGGAGGGAGAGAGGTGGAGAGGTTGAGGGAGGGAATTCCAGAGCTCAGGGCCCCCCAGGCAGCTGAAGGCACGGCCGCCAATGGCGGAGCGATGGGAATCGGGGGATGCTCGAGAGGCCGGAATTGGAGGAGCGCAGAGATCTCGGAGGGTTGTAGGAGGTTACAGAGATAGGGAGGGTTGTAGGAGCTGGAGGAGGTTACAGAGATAGGGAGGGTTGTAGGGGCTGGAGGAGGTTACAGAGATGGGGAGGGTTGTAGGGGCTGGAGGAGGTTACAGAGATAGGGAGGGTTGTAGGGGCTGGAGGAGGTTACAGAGATAGGGAGGGTTGTAGGGGCTGGAGGAGGTTACAGAGATAGGGAGGGTGGTAGGGGCTGGAGGAGGTTACAGAGATAGGGAGGACTGTAGGGGCTGGAGGAGGTTACAGAGATAGGGAGGGTTGTAGGGGCTGGAGGAGGTTACAGAGATAGGGAGGGTTGTAGGGGCTGGAGGAGGTTACAGAGATAGGGAGCAGTGTAGGGGCTGGAGGAGGTGACAGAGATAGAGGGCATGGAGCGATTTGAACAGGAGGATGAGAATTTTAAAATGGGGGTGTTGCCGGACTGTGTGAGTCAGTGAGTGAGAGAGGAGAGATGATGGGTTCACGGGACAGAGAGAGGGAGAGAGAGAAATAGAAGATGAGACAAATATGGAGAAAGATATAGAGATGGAGACAGAGGAGGTGGGAGGAAGGGAGACAGAGAGTTGGTGCGGGGGCAAAAAGAGAGAGAGAAAGAGAGGGAGAGAGAGAGACAGGGGTGGAGCGGGCCAGTCTGAAGTTATACTGCTCAATGCGAGTGCACACTCTTAGGGCTGCCCCTTGTCCACAGGGTGTCGGGCGGTGAGTTGTTTGACCGCATCATTGAGCGCGGTTTTTACACAGAAAGAGATGCTAGCAAACTCATCCAGCAGATCCTAGACGCAGTCAACTATCTTCACCAGCTGGGCATCGTCCACAGGGACCTAAAGGTAGGCACTGCGGGGTGGCGCGAGGGGTCTGCGGCTGGTCGGTGGGGGCAGGGGGCGTCTGACAGCCTTTGCTTTTGAGCTTAGCGGGGAGGGAATGTTCTGGGCTTTCTCCTGTTGAGGGCGATACCTCCCCCATCTCCGACAAGAGAGAATCGAACCATCGCCCCCTTGACGTTCAATGGGCATTACCATCACTGAATCCCCCACTGTGAACATCCTGGGGGTTACCATGGACCAGAAACTGAACTGGACCCAGCTAGATAAATACTGTGGTTACAAGAGCAGGTCAGAGGCTGGGAATCCTGCGGAGAGTAACTCACCTCCTGACTCCCCCAAAGCCTGTCCACCATCTACAAGGCACAAGTCAGGAGTGTGATGGGATACTCCCCACTTGCCTGGATGAGTGCAGCTCCCACAACACTCGAGAAGCTCGACACCGTCCAGGACAAAGCAGCCCCCCCCGCTCGATTGGCACCCCATCCACAAACATTCACTCCCTCCACCACCACCGACGCACAGGGGCAGCAGTGTGTGTACCATCTACAAGATGCACTGCAGCAACTCGCCAAGGCTCCTTCGACAGCGCCGCCCAAACCCACCACCTCTACCACCTAGAAGGACAAGGGCAGCAGACACATGGGGAACACCACCACCTGCAAGTTCCCCCTCCGAGCCCCACACACACCATCCCGACTTGGAAATATATCGGCCGTTCCTTCGCTGTCGCTGGGTCAAAATCCTGGAACTCCCTCCCTAACAGCGCCGTGGGTGTACCTACACCACACGGACAAAGCCCTGGAACTCCCTCCCTAACAGCACGGTGGGTGTACCTACACCACACGGGGCCTGCAGCGGCTCAAGGAGGTGGCTCACCCCCCACCTTCTCGAGGGGGGCAAGTAGGGATGGGGGCGACAAATGCTGGGCCCGGCCAGCGACCCCCACATGAAGAGAAAAGCTGAACGGCCAGAAGGAGGGCTGGCGTTTGAGAGCCGCGACTCTGAGGGGTTCAGGGGTCCTACCCTAGCGCCTCTCTGAGCGGAGCGGCTGACGGAGTGGGGAATGTGGGGAAACGGGTGGTGGGTGGTGGGGGTGGGGGGTGGCCGTTGAGGGGAGCGCTTGATTTAACGATCGCCCGTTGCTCCTCAGCCGGAGAATCTCCTGTACGCGTCGCCCTTCGACGACTCGAAAATCATGATCAGCGACTTCGGACTGTCCAAGATCGAAGAAACAGGGAGGCTGTTGTCGACGTCCTGTGGGACACCTGGTTACGTGGGTATAAGGGCTGTCCTCCTCACACTTGCACCGCTGAGTCAAAGTCTTCCCATTCGATGCGAAAGGTGGCCAAAATCCCCCGCTATCTTAAGAAAAAAAGATAGAACGTGCAAGGCTAAGGGGCAGCACAATAGGACTCGGTAGAGAGCCAGCACAGAATCGATGGTGTCCACCTTCCCTGTCGAGATTCTGCGATCCCCTGTGGCGCCATTCTTCACTTAACCCTTCCTTGCTCCGGGCTTTTGAGGCCCTTTGGGAGTTTCAGGCCCCGTTGGCCTTTGGAGGCCAAGAAAAGGACCCCGCCGCCCTCTCTCTCTCTCTCTCTCTCAGGCCCGTCCACAAAACTGCCCGTCCCAGGAGAAAATAAAACGAAATCTCACTTTTTGACCACGTACGGGGCAGGGAAACACCGACATTTCCTCGCCGCCCCCTCCACACAGGTTTAACCAGGCCCACAGGCCCGTTTTGCGAGCGCAGGCCGTGCTGGGTTGCCATGGTTACCGGCTGCCCATCGGAGGCCGAACTGCAGCGGGTTACAGGCCAGTGTACACCTGAGTGTACGTGTGTTTTTAAAAATACGGCAAGGGTTTCTACCTCTGCCACCCTTTCAGCCATTGGTCTTCCAGACCCTGACCGCCCTCTGGGTGGAAAGCGTTACTCTTCACCGCTCCCCTTGGACCTTCCACCAGTTGCTTTAAATCTATCCCGCCGGCGATTGACCTCGCTGCACAGGGAAATGGGGCCTCCCTATCCACTCGACCCGGGGCCCTCATCGAGGGAAAGTAGGCCATTCGGCCCCTCGAGCCTGCTCCGCCATTCAATGTGATCATGGACGATCCTCTATCTCAACGCCGTACTCCTGCTCTCTCCCCGTACCCCTTGATGCCTTTAGAATCTAGAAGTCTACCTATTCCCTTCTTAACTATATTCAGCGACTTGGCCTCCTGTGGTAGAGAATTCCACAGGTTCACCACCCTCTGAGTGAACAAGTTTCTCCTCATCTCAGTCCTAAATGGTCCACCCCACATCCTGAGATGGTGACCCCTTGTTCTAGACCCTCCCAGCCCAGAGGAGACATCATCCCTGCATCCAAGTCTGCCCATCCCTGTCAGAATTTTATACGTTTCAGTGAGATCCCCTCTCTCCTAAACTCCAGGGAATACAGGGCCTAGTTGGCCCAATCTCTCCTCATACGACAATCCTGCCATCCCAGGGATCAGTCTGGTGAACCTTCCCTGCACTCCCTCTGTGGCAAGTACATCCTTTCTTAGGTAAGGGGACCAAAACTGCACACAATACTCCAGGTGTGGTCTCACCAAGGCCCCTGTCCAGCTGCAGTAAGACATCCTTGCTCCTGTACCCAAGTCCTCTCGCCATGAAGGCCAACATACCATTTGCCTTCTTAGCTGCCTGCTTGCTTTCAGTGATCGGACACCCAGGTCCCTTTGTACATCAACATTTCCCAATCTATCGCCCTTTAAATAACACTCTGTCTTTCTGCTTTTCCTACCAAAGTGGATAACTTCACACTTACCCACGTTAGGCTGTGTCTGCCATGTTATCACTCAACCTCTGTCTAAGGCTTCAATTAACACCCTCCCCACCGCTCGCATTCCCGCCAAATTTCGTGTCATCGGCAAACTTGGAAATATCACCTTTGGCTCCCTCATCCAAATCATCGACCTATACTACGAATAGCTGGGGCACTCATCGTTTTATAAACCTCAATTAAAATTTCCCCCTCCCCTCCCCACCCCCTCAGAACGAGGAGGAGAGGCCCTATTATAGCCCCTCTGCTATCTCACCTATGAGATTCACCAGTCTTGGCAACAGCCTCTCTTAATCCAACCCTCTCCTTCCTGTAATGTTGTATCCAAGAATACAAAATAGGATCAGGAAGAGGCCACTCAGCCTTTATTTATCTACACTGGTCTCCTAAAGGGAGGATGTCAATGCATTGGAAGCCGTTCAGAGAAGGTTTACCGGACTAAGACCAGGAATGGGCGGGTTGTCTCATGAGGGAAGGTTGGACAGGTTAGGCTTGTATCCGCTGGAGTTTAGAAGAGTGAGAGGCGACTTGATTGAAACCTTTAGGATCCTGAGGGGTCTTGGACAGGGTGGATGTGGAGAGGACGTTTCCTCTTGTGGGAGAATCTAGAACGAGGGGGTCACCGTTTAAACATAAGGGGGTCGCCCATTGAAGACGGAGACGAGGAGAAATGTTTTCTCTCCGAGGGTCGAGAGTTTGTGGAACTCTCTCCCTCCAAAGGCGGTGGGAGCAGAGCCTTTGAATATTTTTAAGGCCGAGGTGGATGGATTCTTGATTAACAAGGGGGGGGTGAAAGGTTATCGGGGGTGGGCGGGAATGTGGGGTCGAGATTACAATCAGATCGGCCATGATCTTATTGAATGGGGGTAGCAGGTTCAAGGGGCTGAGTGGCCTCCTCTTGCTTCTTGCAGGAGGAGGTCACACAAACTGGATTAGTTTTAAGACGGAGATTCTTGTGAGGAGGGGAATTAAAGGTGGTTGGGGGCAGATGGGAACACAAATAGAGCAGCCATGATCCTATTGAGTGGTGGAGCAGGCTTGAGGGGCTGAATGGCCTCCTCTTGCTCCATATGTTTGTATGGCTGATCCGATTGTGGTCTCAACTCCACTTTCCTGTCCGTCTCCCCACCCCCGCCATAACCCTCGACTCCCCTCGTCGACCAGAAATCTGTCTCACTCGGCCTTGAATATATTCAGTGACCCGACCCCCACTGCTCTCTGGGGGGGGAGAGAATTCCGCAGACTGACCACCCTCTGAGAGAAGAAATTTCTCCTCGTCTCCGTCTTCAATGGGAGACCCCTCATTCTGACGGCAGTGGGATTAGTTTGGGGATTGATACTGGGCTATGAGGAGAGAGCGGGACAGTGGGATTAGTTTGGGGATTGATACAGGGATATGGGGAGAGAGCGGGGCAGTGGGATTAGTTTGGGGATTGATACAGGGCTATGGGGAGAGAGTGGGGCAGTGGGATTAGTTTGGGGATTGATACAGGGATATGGGGAGAGAGCGGGACAGTGGGATTAGTTTGGGGATTGATACAGGGATATGGGGAGAGAGCGGGGCAGTGGGATTACTTTGGGGATTGATACAGGGCTATGGGGAGAGAGTGGGGCAGTGGGATTAGTTTGGGATTGATACAGGGCTATGGGGAGAGAGCGGGGCAGTGGGATTAGTTTGGGGATTGATACAGGGCTATGGGGAGAGAGTGGGGCAGTGGGATTAGTTTGGGGATTGATACAGGGATATGGGGAGAGAGCGGGACAGTGGGATTAGTTTGGGGATTGATACAGGGATATGGGGAGAGAGCGGGGCAGTGGGATTAGTTTGGGGATTGATACAGGGATATGGGGAGAGAGTGGGGCAGTGGGATTAGTTTGGGGATTGATACAGGGATATGGGGAGAGAGCGGGACAGTGGGATTAGTTTGGGGATTGATACAGGGATATGGGGAGAGAGCGGGGCAGTGGGATTAGTTTGGGGATTGATACAGGGATATGGGGAGAGAGCGGGACAGTGGGATTAGTTTGGGGATTGATACAGGGCTATGGGGAGAGAGCGGGGCAGTGGGATTAGTTTGGGGGTTGATACAGGGATATGGGGAGAGAGCGGGGCAGTGGGATTAGTTTGGGGATTGATACAGGGCTACGGGGAGAGAGCGGGGCAGTGGGATTAGTTTGGGGATTGATACAGGGATATGGGGAGAGAGCGGGACAGTGGGATTAGTTTGGGGATTGATACAGGGCTACGGGGAGAGAGCGGGGCAGTGGGATTAGTTTGGGGATTGATACAGGGCTACGGGGAGAGAGCGGGGCAGTGGGATTAGTTTGGGGATTGATACAGGGCTATGGGGAGAGAGCGGGGCAGTGGGATTAGGCCCCTGGCAGTTGAAGGCATGGATGGTGGAGCCAAGGAAATCGGTGAGTGCTCAAGAGGCCAGAATTGGAAACTTTCCTGGGCTTTGTGCATTGTAGGTGTTGCAGCAAGTTCCAGGCCTAGGGAGGGAGGGATACAGAGAAAGACATTCACCAAAACCAGTTGTGACGGAAGCTGTTCTGCAAGTTTTCTAGAAGTTTCTCTCATTTGGACCGTATCTTTACCCCGTCAGCTCCTGAGGTCCTGGAACAGAAACTGTATGGAAAATCTGTGGACTGCTGGTCAATCGGAATCATATCATACATCCTGTGAGTACCTGGGCGATCGGGAACTGGGACCGGGAGGTGGAACTGTCCTCTTGTCGAACTGTGGGAGGGTCAGTGCTGAGGGAGCGCCGCACTGTCGAAGGGTCAGCGCCGAGGGAGCGCCGCACTGTCGGAGGGTCAGCGCTGAGGGAGGGCCGCACTGTCGGAGGGTCAGTGCTGAGGGAGCGCCGCACTGTCGGAGGGTCAGCGCTGAGGGAGCGCCGCACTGTCGGAGGGTCAGCGCTGAGGGAGCGCCGCACTGTCGGAGGGTCAGCGGTGAGGGAGCACCGCACTGTCGGAGGGTCAGTGCTGAGGGAGCGCCGCACTGTCGGAGGGTCAGTGCTGAGGGAGCGCCGCACTGTCGGAGGGTCAGCGCTGAGGGAGCGCCGCACTGTCGGAGGGTCAGTGCTGAGGGAGCGCCGCACTGTCGGAGGGTCAGCGCTGAGGGAGCGCCGCACTGTCGGAGGGTCAGCGGTGAGGGAGCACCGCACTGTGGGAGGGTCAGTGCTGAGGGAGCGCCACACTGTCGGAGGGTCAGTGCTGAGGGGCATTGCTAGGCGGAAGGGTGGGTAACGTGTCCCATATATAACGACTGTGACCACATTTCAGAAAGAAAAGCACTCCCATCGGCCGTGAGGCTCTTTCGGATGTCCTGGGGTGGAGAAAGGTGTCTGGTAAACTCTCCATCTTTCATTCCTTCTCCCCGACCCTGTGTCCAGGTTGTGCGGTTACCCACCGTTCTACCATGAGAATGACTCGGAGCTCTTCAAGCAGATCCTGAAGGCTGAGTTCGAGTTCGACTCCCCGTACTGGGACGACATCTCCGAGTCAGGTAGGGTACCCCTCGAGGGTTTCAGGTGCCGGAGGGTGGGGTGGGTGGGGTGCGAGGTGGGAAGTTGGGGTGGGGGTGGGGGGGCGGATGTGGGTAGTGGTGGGGGGGACTCCCCAAAGGCCTTTCCTCCCTCCACCCCGAGTATTGGAGGGGGGAAACGATGTGTGTGCTATTCGACTGTGGGAGGCACGCGGCCGATCCCGATCCCCAGGCGTGGCCAAGGGAACGGGGTTACGGTGCTCTGACTGATTCCCCCTTCTTCAACCCGCCTGCCCCACCCCACCCCGGGGGGGGTGGTGGGGGGCACTCCGATCAGGGAGAACTCTCCCCTGCACCCCCTCTTCCAGTGATGCCCGACGCAGCCGAACGCCGCGAGGCGGGCAGAAACCGGGACCTCGCTTGGGGTGGGGTGGGGTGGGGGGGGGGGTGAGGGTGAGGCGCCAGGAACGTTTCCCCCTTTCCAACGCAAACTACAATGACGAGTTTACTTGCCCCTCCCCAGCCTTGAGATGCCCCTTGTGAAGGGCAGTGGCCCCGAGGGGACGGTCAAGTTAAGAGGGTACGTGTCCCAGTGGGGAAGAAAATAACGGCACCCCCTCTAGGTAGTGGAGGTCACACTGCAAGGGAGAACGATGCCCTGAGGTGTGAACGTTGACCAGACCATATCTCAATATGTGTTCCGTTCGGTCCCCAGCAAAAGACTTCATCCGGCATCTGTTGGTGAGGGAGACCGACAAGAGGTACACCTGTGAGGAGGCACTAAAACACCCCTGGTAAGTGCAGAAACATGCACGTGCTCCACTGCCTTTTGCCCCCGCACACTCATGCTCACCCTCGCCTCAGATAGAGAAGATCGTGGGTCTGAGTCCCCGGTCCAGAGACTCATGCCCTGCAACGTGATACATCCCCGGGGACAGGATTAGCGAGCGCGACACAGTCAGAGGGTCAGTGCTGAGGGAGCGCCACACTGTCGGAGGGTCAGTGCTGAGGGAGCGCCGCACTGTTGGAGGGACAGTGCTGAGGGAGCGCCGCACTGTGGGAGGGTCAGTGCTGAGGGAGCACCGCACTGTCGGAGGGTCAGCGCTGAGGGAGCGCCGCACTGTCGGAGGGACAGTGCTGAGGGAGCGCCGCACTGTGGGAGGGTCAGTGCTGAGGGAGTGCCGCACAGTCGGAGGGTCAGTGCTGAGGGAGCGCCGCACTGTCGGAGGGACAGTGCTGAGGGAGCGCCGCACTGTGGGAGGGTCAGTGCTGAGGGAGCACCGCACTGTCGGAGGGTCAGCGCGGAGGGAGCGCCGCACTGTCGGAGGGTCAGTGCTGAGGGAGTGCCGCACTATGGGAGGGTCAGTGCTGAGGGAGCGCCGCAATGTCGGAGGGTCAGTGCTGAGGGAGCGCCGCACTGTCGGAGGGTCAGTGCCGAGGGAGCGCCGCACTGTCGGAGGGTCGGTGCTGAGGGAGCGCCGCACTGTCGGAGGGGCAGTGCTGAGGGAGCACCGCACTGTCGGAGGGTCAGTGCTGAGGGAGCACCGCACTGTCGGAGGGTCAGTGCTGAGGGAGCGCCGCACTGTCGGAGGGTCAGTGCTGAGGGAGTGCCGCACTATGGGAGGGTCAGTGCTGAGGGAGCGCCGCAATGTCGGAGGGTCAGTGCTGAGGGAGCGCCGCACTGTCGGAGGGTCAGTGCCGAGGGAGCGCCGCACTGTCGGAGGGTCGGTGCTGAGGGAGCGCCGCACTTTCGGAGGGGCAGTGCTGAGGGAGCGCCGCACTGTCGGAGGGTCAGTGCTGAGGGAGCGCCGCACTGTCGGAGGGTCAGCGCTGAGGGAGCGCCGCACTGTCAGAGGGTCAGCGCTGAGGGAGCGCCGCACTGTCGGAGGGTCAGCGCTGAGGGAGCGCCGCACTGTCGGAGGGTCAGCGTAGAGGGAGCGTCGCACTGTCGGAGGGTCAGCGCTGAGGGAGCGCCGCACTGTCGGAGGGTCAGCGCTGAGGGAGCGCCGCACTGTCGGAGGGTCAGCGCTGAGGGAGCACCGCACTGTCGGAGCTGCCATCACGCGGGCTGAGACATTAAAACCCCAGGCCTCCCTCTGCCCTCTCAGGCGGACGCTAAAGATCCCACGGCCAGTATTGGCCGAAGGGCAGCCGGTGGGGGGTGGTGGAGAGGGGAGGGTGGGGTGTTCTGCCCCGTCTGCTGGGGCTAAAGTTTATCCAGTGACGGACAATCATGAAAGTAAAACAAATGGACTGGGTCCTGATCACGTTGGCTGCTGGTGGGATCTTGCTGTGCGTGATTTGGCTGCTGCGCTTCTAACATGACAAGAGTGACCACACTTGTGGAGTGGGATGGGGGGTGCGTCAGTCTTGACCCCCACCGACGCTGACTCCAATGGGGCAGGGAGGCTGGCTGATGTTTGACCAGCGCCTCTCCCAGTCAGGGGAAGCAGGGGTGGGGGGCAAGTGGAGCCCTTCCTGCCCCAACGTCCATCGCTCAGACACCCGGCTCCGGTCCAGGCTGCGAGTCGTACTCTGACCTTCGGCCTTTGACCCGCAGGATCGTTGGCGACACGGCCTTGGACAAGAACATTCACGAATCCTTCAGTGAACAATTCAGGAAAAAGTACGCCAAGATGCAATGGAAGGTGAGGGACAGATTTTACACTGTACCCCACACCCCTCACTGTAACACTCTGATATACCCCACACCCCTCACTGTAACACTCTGATATACCCCACACCCCTCACTGTAACACTCTGATATACCCCACACCCCTCACTGTAACACTCTGATATACCCCACACCCCTCACTGTAACACTCTGATATACCCCACACCCCTCACTGTAACACTCTGATATACCCCACACCCCTCGCTGTAACACTCTGATATACCCCACACCCCTCACTGTAACACTCTGATATATCCCACACCCCTCACTGTAACACTCTGATATACCCCACACCCCTCACTGTAACACTCTGATATACCCCACACCCCTCACTGTAACACTGATATATCCCACACCCCTCACTGTAACACTCTGATATACCCCACACCCCTCACTGTAACACTCTGATATACCCCACACCCCTCACTGTAACACTCTGATATACCCCACACCCCTCACTGTAACACTCTGATATACCCCACACCCCTCACTGTAACACTCTGATATACCCCACACCCCTCACTGTAACACTCTGATATACCCCACACCCCTCACTGTAACACTCTGATATACCCCACACCCCTCACTGTAACACTCTGATATACCCCACACCCCTCACTGTAACACTCTGATATATCTCACGCCACTCACTGTAACACTCTGATATATTCCACACCCCTCACTGTAACACTCTGATATACCCCACACCCCTCACTGTAACACTCTGATATACCCCACACCCCTCACTGTAACACTGATATATCCCACACCCCTCACTGTAACACTCTGATATACCCCACACCCCTCACTGTAACACTGATATATCCCACACCCCTCACTGTAACACTCTGATATACCCCACACCCCTCACTGTAACACTCTGATATACCCCACACCCCTCACTGTAACACTGATATATCCCACACCCCTCACTGTAACACTCTGATATACCCCACAACCCTCACTGTAACACTCTGGTATACCCCACACCCCTCACTGCAACACTCTGATATACCCCACACCCCTCACTGTAACACTGATATATCCCACACCCCTCACTGTAACACTCTGATATACCCCACACCCCTCACTGTAACACTCTGGTATACCCCACACCCCTCACTGTAACACTGATATATCCCACACCCCTCACTGTAACACTCTGATATACCCCACACCCCTCACTGTAACACACTGCTTTACCCCACACCCCTCACTGTAATACTCTGATATATCCCACACCCCTCACTGTAACACTCTGATATACCCCGCACCCCTCACCGTAACACTCTGATATACCTCACACCCCTCACTGTAACACTCTGATATACCCCACACCCCTCACTGTAACACTCTGATATACCCCACACCGCTCACTGTAACACTGATATACCCCGCACCCCTCACTGTAACACTCTGATATATCCCACACACCTCACCGTAACACTCTGATATACCCCGCACCCATCACTGAAACACTCTGATATATCCCACACCCCTCACTGTAACACTCTAATATACCCCACACCCCTCACTGTAACACTCTGATATACCCCACACCCCTCACTGTAACACTCTGATATACCCCACACCCCTCACTGTAACACTCTGATATACCCCGCACCCCTCACTGTAACACTCTGATATACCCCGCACCCCTCACTGTAACACTCTGATATACCCCACACCCCTCACTGTAACACTCTGATATACCCCACACCCCTCAGTGTAACACTCTGATATACCCCACACCCCTCACTGTAACACTCTGGTATACCCCACACCCCTCACTGTAACACTCTGATATACCCCACACCCCTCAGTGTAACACTCTGATATACCCCAACCCCTCACTGTAACACTGTGATATACTCCACACCCCACAGTGTAACACTCTGATATATCCCACACCCCTCAATGTAACACTCTGATATACCCCACACCCCTCACTGTAACACTCTGATATACCCCACACCCCTCACTGTAACACTCTGATATATCCCACACCCCTCACTGTAACAGTCTGATATATCCCACACCCCTCACTGTAACACTCTGATGTACCCCTCACCCCTCACTGTAACACTCTGATATATCCCACACCCCTCACTGTAACACTCAGATATACCCCACACCCCTCACTGTAACACTCTGATATACCCCACACCCCTCACTGTAACACTCTAATTACCCCACAACCCTCACTGTACACTCTGATATACCCCACACCCCTCACTGTAACACTGTGATATACCCCACACCCCTCACTGTAACATTCTGATATACCCCACACCCCTCACTGTAACATTCTGATATACCCCACACCCCTCACTGTAACACTCTGACATACCCCACACCCCTCACTGTAACACTCTAATATATCACACACCCCTCACTGTAAAACTCTGATATACCCCACACGACTCACTGTAACACTCTGATATACCCCACACCCCTCACTTTAACACTCTAATTACCCCACACCCCTCACTGTAACACTCTGATATACCACACACCCCTCACTGTACACTCTGATATACACACACCCCTCACTGTAACATTCTGATATACCCCACACCCCTCACTGTAACACTCTGATATACCCCACACCCCTCACTGTAACACTCTGATATACCCCACACCCCTCACTGTAACACTCTGATATATACCACACCCCTCACTGTAACACTCTGATACACCCCACACCCCTCACTGTAACACACTGATATACCCCTCACCCCTCACTGTAACACTCTGATATACCCCACACCCCTCACTGTAACACTCTGATATATACCACACCCCTCACTGTAACACTCTGATATATACCACACCCCTCACTGTAACACTCTGATATATCCCACACCCCTCAGTGTAACACTCTGATATACCCCACCCCTCACTGTAACACTCTGATATAGCCCACAACCCTCACTGTAACACTCTGATATACCCCACACCCCTCACTGTAACACTCTGATATACCCCACACCCACTACTGTAACACTCTGATATACCCCACACCCCTCACTGTAACACTCTGATATATCCCACTACCCTTACTGTAACACTGATATACCCCACACCCCTCACTGTAACAATCTGATATACCCGACACCCCTCACAGTAACACTCTGATATATCCCACACCCCTCACTGTAACACTCTAATTACCCCACACCCCTCACTGTAACACTCTGATATACCCCACACCCCTCACTGTAACACTCTGATATACCCCACACCCCTCACTGTAACACTCTGATATATACCACACCCCTCACTGTAACACTCTGATATATACCACACCCCTCACTGTAACACTCTGATATATCCCACACCCCTCAGTGTAACACTCTGATATACCCCACCCCTCACTGTAACACTCTGATATAGCCCACAACCCTCACTGTAACACTCTGATATACCCCACACCCCTCACTGTAACACTCTGATATACCCCACACCCACTACTGTAACACTCTGATATACCCCACACCCCTCACTGTAACACTCTGATATATCCCACTACCCTTACTGTAACACTGATATACCCCACACCCCTCACTGTAACAATCTGATATACCCGACACCCCTCACAGTAACACTCTGATATATCCCACACCCCTCACTGTAACACTCTAATTACCCCACACCCCTCACTGTAACACTCTGATATACCCCACACCCCTCACTGTAACACTCTGATATACCCGACACCCCTCACTGTAACACTCTGATATACCCCACACCCCTCACTATAACACTCTGATATATACCACACCCCTCACTGTAACACTCTGATATATCCCACACCCCTCAGTGAAACACTCTGATATACCACACATCCCTCAATGTAACACTCTGATATACCCCACACCCCTCACTGTAACACTATGAAATACCCCACAACCCTCACTGTAACACTCTGATATATCCCACATCCTCATTGTAACACTCTGATATACCCCACACCCCTCACTGTAACACTCTGATATACCTCACAACCCTCACTGTAACACTCTGATATACCCCACACCCCTCACTGTAACACTCTGATATACCCCATACGCCTCACTGTAACACTCTGATATATCCCACACCCCTCACTGTAACACTCTGATATACCTCACACCCCTCACTGTAACACTCTGATATACCCCACACCCCTCACTGTGACACTGATATACCCCACACCCCTCACTGTAACACTCTTTATACGCCACACCCCTCACTGTAATAATCTGATATGCTCCACACCCCTCAATGTAACACTCTGTTATACCCCGCAACCCTCACTGTAACATTCTGATATTCCCCACATCCATCGCTGTAACACTCTGATATGCCCCACTACCCTCACTGTAACACTCTGATATACCTAAC
>NW_027599865.1:0-20965 GCF_964194155.1 Cetorhinus maximus | reverse complement strand
GTGTAATAGTGCTAGGGGATTCCATAGTCAGGGGATCAGATAGACGTTTTTGCAGCAGGGGGATGGGAGGGGATGGCGTAGTGGTATTGTTGCTGGGCTAGTAATCCAGAGATTACTGTAGACCCGGGTTTGAATCCCACCACAGCAGATGTGGAATCTGAATTCAATAAGAAATCTGGAATTAAAAGTCTGATGATGACCAGAAAACCATTGTCGATTGTTGTAAAAACCCATCTGGTTCACTAATGCCCTTTAGGGAAGGAAATCTGTCACCCTTACCTGGTCTGGCCTACATGTGACTTCAGACCCACAGCAATTTGGTTGACTCCGAAATGGCCGATCCAGATACTCAGTTGTATCAAACCGCTACAAAGTCATAAAAAAGGAATGAAACTGGACGGACCACCCGGCATCGACCGAGGCACCGGAAACAACAACGGCAAACTCAGCCCTGTCAACCCTGCAAAGTTGTCCTTACTAACATCTGGGGGCTAGTGCCAAAATTGGGAGAGCTGTCTCACAGACTAGTCAAGCAACAGCCTGACATAGTCATCCTCACGGAATCATATCTTACAGATAATGTCCCAGACACCACCAGCACCATCCCTGGGTATGTCCTGTCCCACTGGCAGGACAGACCCAGCAGAAGTGGCGGCACAGTGGTATACAGTCAGGAGAGAGCTGCCCTGGGAGTCCTTAGCATCGATTCCGGACCCCATGAAGTGTCATCGCATCAGGTCAAACATGGGCAAGGAAACCTCCTGCTGATTACCACGTACCGCCCTCCCTCAGCTGATGAATCAGTGCTCCTCCATGTTGAACATCACTTGGAGGAAGCACTGAGGGTGGCAAGGGTGTGGAATGTGGTTCAGTAACACCACTACTGACTGAGCTGACCATGTCGTAAATGATATAGCTGCCAGACTGGCTCTGCGGCAGGTGGTGAGGGAAAAACATACTTGACCTCATCCTCACCAACCTGCCTGCTGCAGATGCATCTGTCCATGACAGTATCGGTAGGAGTGACCACCGCACAATCTTTGTGGAGACGAAGTGCTGCCTTCACATTGAGGATACCCTCCATCGTGTTGTGTGGCACTACCACCGTGCTAAATGGGATAGATTTCAAACAGATCTAGCAACTCAAGACTGGGCATCCATGAGGTGCTGTGGGCCATCAGCAGCAGCAGAATTGTACTCGAACACAATCTGTAACTTTGTGGTCCAGCATATCCCCCACTCTGCCATTACCATCAAGCCAGGGGATCAACCCTGGTTCAATGAAGAGGAGCAGCACCAGACATACCTAAAAATGAGGTGTCAACCTGGTGAAGCTATAACGCAGGACTACTTGCCAAACAGCATAAGCAGCAAGTGACAGACAGGGCTAAGTGATCCCACAACCAATGGATCAGATCTAAGCTCTGCAGTCCTGCCACATCCAGTCGTGAATGTTGGTGGACAATTAAACAACTCACTGGAGGAGGAGGCTCCACAAATATCCCCATCCTCAATGATGGAGGAGCCCAGCACGTCAGAGCAAAAGATAAGGCTGAAGCATTTGCTACAATCTTCAGCCAGAAGTGCCAAGTGGATGATCCATCCCAGCCTCCTCCGGAGATCCTCAGCATCACAGATGCCAGTCTTCAGCCAATTTGATTCACTCCACGTGATATCAAGAAACAGCTGAATGCACTGGATACTGCAAAGGCTATGGGCCCTGACAACATTCCGGCAATAGTACAGAAGACTTGTGCTCCAGACCTTACGGTGCCCCTAGCCAAGCTGTTCCAATACAGCTACAACACTGGCATCTACATGGCAATGTGGAAAATTGCCCAGTTATGTCCTGTGCATTTAAAGCAGGACAAATCCAATCCGGCCAATTACCGCTCCATCAGCCTACTCTCCATCACCAGTAAAATAATGAAAGAGTTCATCAACAGTGCTATCAAGCGACACTTGCTTAGCAATAATCTGTTCACTGATGCGCAGTTTGGGTTCTGCCAGGGCCACTCAGTTCCTGATCCCGTTACAGCCTTGGTTCAAACATGGACAAAAGAGCTGAAGTCCCAAAGTAAGGCGAGAGTGACTGCCCTTGACGTCAAGACAGCATTTGATAGAGTGTGGCATCAAGGAACCCTAGCAAAACTGGTGTCAATGGGAATCAGAGGGAAAAGTCTCCGCTGGTTGGAATCATACCGAGCACAAAGGAAGATGGTTGTGGCTGTTGGAGGTCAGTCATCTCAGCTCCAGGACATCACTGCAGGAGTTCCTCAGCGTAGTGTCCTCGGCCCAACCATCCTCAGCTGCTTCATCAATGACTTTCCTTCCTTCATAAGGTCAGAAGTGGGGGTGTTCGCTGATGATTGCACAACATTCAGCACAATTCGCGACTCCTCAGGTACTGAAGCAGTCCATGTCCAAATGCCCAAATGCAGCAAGACCTGGACAATATCCAGGCTTGGGCTGACAAGTGGCAAGTAACATTCATGCCACACAAGTGTCAGGCAATGACCATCTCCAACAAGAGAGAATCCAACCAAACTTCCCCCTAATGTTTGATGGCATTACCATCACTGAATCCTCCACTACCAACATCCTGGGAATTATCATTGACCAGAAACTGAACTGGACTAGCTGTATAAATACTGTGGCTACAAAGCAGATCAAAGGCTAGGAATCATGCAACGAGTAACTCACCTCCCAACTCCCCAAAGCCTGTCCACCATCTACAAGGCACAAGTCAGGAGTGTGAGAGAATACTCCCCACTTGCCTGGATGAGTGCAGCTCCCACAACACTGAAGATGCAGGACACCATCTAGGACAAAGCAGTCCGCTTGATTGGCACCACATCCACAAACATTCACTCCCTTCACCACCGACGCACAGTAGCAGCTGTGTGTACCATCTACAAAATGCACTGCAGGAATTCACCAAGGCTCTTTAGACAGCACCTTCCAAACCCATGACCACTACCACCTAGAAGGGTAAGGACAGCAGACAGGTGGGAACACTGTTAATATGGCAATCATCTTGTTAAAACCAATTATTAGTTAAACAGGTGATGAGCATTAATTATCCCATCTAAATAGAATAAAAAGGTACAGCTGGAACACTTTTTTGTGGAAGCTACTAGGAAGTTAGTAGCACTGAGGAGTTGTCTTGGAAATCAACCAGCTTTAACCAAGAGACCAGCCTGGATTAATTATTCATAGAGTTATACAGCAGAGAAACAGGCCCTTCGGCCCATCGTGTCCATGTCGGCCATCAAGCCCCTATCTATTCTAATCCCATTTTCCAGCACTTGGCCTATAGCCCTGTGTGCTATGGCATTTCAAGTGCTCATCTAAATACTTCTTAAATGTTGTGAGGGTTCCTGCCTCTACCACTCCCTCAGGCAGTGAGTTCCAGATTCCCCAGCCACCTCTGGGTGAAAAAACTTTTCCTCAAATCCCCTCTTTACCTCCTGCCCCTTACCTTAAATCTATGTATTAATTCTTCCATCACAACCTCTTATTGTGAGTAACATGGTAGCACAGGATGAACTTTAAGCTTTGCTGATTGTTTGCTGTATATGAAGCTTTCTGTCTCAGTCCTCTGAGGGAAATGAAGTGTCCAGTTGCTAACAATTTAAGTTATGGAATGGTGTAAGGACAGTGCAAAATCACAAGCTTTGACTATCCACCAACTTTTTCTGACTCTGAACCTTATCAGCAATGGAGGGCTGTAGTTGAAATGTGGACCCGGGTCACTGCTATACCCCGGAAGATGCAAGGTTTGGCTTTGGCGTTATCATTACCACCCAAAAGTAAGGTAAGGTGGAAAGTGGATGATTTGGATCATGAAGAGGGATTAAACCGTCTGATACAATTTTTGGATAAGTTCTACAAAAAGGATGAGTTACTGGAAGCGGATGAAGCTTGGATGATCTTTGATTGGTTTAGGAAATCAGATGATCAGTCGATGGAAGAAGATATCATGGGTTTTGATAAATGGTACAGGAGACTCCAGAGATTTGAACTTGAAATTCCAGAATCGGTATTGGCATTTAAACTACTGGACTGTGCTCGCGTTTCCCATGTTGATTATCTTTTAGTACTAACAGGGGTTCAGTTCCGGGGGAAAGATTCTCTCTTCGATTAAATGGCCATTGCCCTAAAAAAAATTCCTCGGGAAACAGTTGTTTCCTGCCACTTTTTTTAGCAAATGTGAGCAACTCTGCTGTAAAACAAAGGATAGAGGATTAAATGGTGACCGAATTTCACGGTCAACCTAATTTAGACAAAGATTCCAATACAAAGATGAGGTTAATGACAGGCCTGAGAATGGTCGTAACCCTAGTCAATTTGAGAGCTGGGACAGAAAGCGTGTCTGGGATGGTGACCGTAGACGTTTAAACTGAAAAAATGCACGGGGAATGGTTAATCGGTGTTTTCAGTGTGATTCCCAATATCATTACGTAATGAGCTGCCCACAGCAAAAGAATCGTATTTTTGAAGTGACCCACGAGACAGATTCATTTGAAAGTGAAAATGATGATGGTGACTGCCATGATGGAATTATATTGATAACTGAGAGTTTGAATCCGGTGATGAGTATCTTGATGGTAGATTCCTTTAACTGTGCAGTTCTGGACAGTGGTTGCACTTCTATGGTGTGCGGCATGGACTGGCTTGACTGCTATCTGGAGTCTCTCGATGAGGCAGACTGGCAGAAGGTCAAGGAGTATGAAAGCTCTACCTGCTTCAGGTTCAGAGGTGACAATACATTAACATCCTCCAAACGGGTGGTCCTCCCTTGTAAGATAGCAGAGATCAATCTGTTTATCAGTACTGATGTGGTTTCTAGCAAGCTACCGCTATTGTTGAGTTGATCTGCGATGAAGAAGGCTCAGATTACACTAGATATGACGAATGATAGAACAGTCGTGTTTGGGGAAAAATGTGGATCTACATTTTACTCAGTCAGGCCATTACTGCTTGCTACTAAGGAAGCCAGAGATTTCTCATCAAAAAGTTCATGAAGTTTTGTTAACTGCTGAGAATGAGAATTTGGTGGACATAAGGAAGATCATTTGGAAATTACATAGACAGTTTGCACATCCGGCGCCACAGAAACTGAAGACTCTGCTTCAAAATGCGGGAGTGGTCTTACTCTGCTGCAGCAGTAGACGCCACAAGGGAAAGGAATCACTGGAAAGTAGTGGGTAAGATCGGGTAAGTATTTACTACTTTATCGCTTATAGTTTAAGATCTTTTTGTTGTTTATAGTTTGTATATTCTGTAATAACGAGGATCAGGAAAGAAGGGCCCTGGAGTAATTTATTTAAAAGGTTTAATTTAAAGTGATAAGTCATGGCAGGAGAGCTCAAGGCCGTGGTGTGCTCCTCGTGTTCCATGTGGGAAGTCGGGAATATTTCCAGTGCCCGGGACCAGCATGTGTGCAGGAAGTGTGTCCAGCTGCAGCTCCTGGAAATTCAGTTTTCAGAGCTGGAACGGTGGCTGGGGACACTGTGGAGCATCCACGAGTCTAAGAGCATCGTGGATAGCACGTTTAGAGAGGTGGTCACACCGCAGCTGAAGGGACTTGAGGAAGGAAGGGAATGGGTGACCACCAGGCAGTCCAAGAGAAACAAGCAGGTAGTTCAGGAGTCCCCTGGGGTCCCGCTCGCAATTCGGTATTCCATTTTGGAGGCTGATGAGGGCGCTGGTTCCTCCAGGGAGTGCAGACAGAGCCAAGCTTCTGGCACCACAAGCAGCCTGTCTGTACAGGAGGGGAGGAAGAGCAATGGTAATAGGGGATTCTATTGTCAGGGGAACAGATAGGCGCTACTGTGGCCGTCAGTGTGACTCCAGGATGGTATGTTGCCTCTCTGGTGCCAGGGTCCGGGATGTCACTGAACGGCTGCAGGGCATCCTGAAGGGGGAGGGTGATAAGGCAGAGGTCATGGTACATGTTGGTACCAATGACATAGGTAGAAAGAGGGATGAGGTCTTGCATCAAGAATTCAGGGAGTCAGGCAGTAGACTAAAAAGCAGGACCTCTCGGGTTGTAATCTGTGGATTACTCCCAGTGCCACATGCTAGCGAGCTCAGAAATAGGAGAATAGCACAGATGGATACGTGGCTTAAGAGTTGGTGCAGGAGGGAGGGTTTTAGATTCCTGGATCACTGGAACCGTTTCTGGGGAAGGTGGGACCTGTACAAGCGGGACGGTCGACATCTGAACCAGAGCGGGACTAACATCCTTGCGGGCGGGTTTGCTCGTGCTGTTGGGAGGAGTTTAAACTAATTCGGCAGGGGGAGGGGACACAGAATGTTAACAGAAGAGGGATAAATCATAATACCGTAAAACAATCAAGTCACAGGGAGTACAGCTGCATTAGGTTTCTCGGGAGTAAGGCAAGGCTGGATGGCCTGTACTTTAAGGCCAGGAGTATTACACGTAAAACGGATGAGTTAAGGGTGAGGATTGACACGTGGAATTGTCATATAGTAGCCATCACTGAGACGTGGTTGAGGGAAGGGCAGGATTGGCAGCTCAACATTCCCGGATATAGAATCTTCAGACGAGACAGGGGAGGGGGTAAAAGAGGAGGAGGTGTTGCATTATTAGTTAAGGAGTCAGTTACTGCAGTAAGGAGAGATGATATCTTGGAGGGGGCATCGAATGAAGCTATGTGGGTAGAGCCTAGGAATAAAAAAGGGGCAGCCACATTGTTAGGTGTTTATTATAGACCCCCAGATAGTCAGCGGGAAATTGAGGAGTAAATATGTGCACAATTTGTGGAGGTGTGTAAAAACAATAACAATAGTGTAATTATATTAGGTGATTTCAACTTTCCCAACATTAATTGGGATAGACATAGTGTTAAGGGTTTGGATGGAGTGGATTTCTTGAAATGTGTACAGGAAAACTTTTTAGGTCAATATGTAGAGGGTCCAACAAGGGACAGTGCATTGCTGGACCTAATTCTGGGGAATGAAGCCAGACTGGTGGCTGAGGTGGTGGTGGGCGAGCATTTTAGTGACAGCGACCACAACATGGTACAATTTAAGTTTGTTATGGACAAAGAAATCGACAATTTGCAAAAAAATGTTATGGATTGGGGATGGAGAGTGGATTTTAGTAAAATAAGGCAGGATCTGGCCAAGTTAGACTGGGAACAGCTACTTGTGGGGAAATCAACAGAGGGACAGTGGGGGGGGGGGCGTTCAAAAAGGAAATGGGGAGAGTACAAGCTCAACATGTTCCCTCCAGGGTGATAGGAAGGAGTAACAAGCCCAGAGAACCATGGATGACCAGAGATATTCAGGTTACAATGAGAAGGAAAAGAGAGGCTTTTAGCAGGTACAAGGGGAGCAAATCAGCGGAGGTATTAGTGGAGTACAGAAAGTGCAGGGTGGAGCTTAAGAAAGCAATTAGGAGAGCAAAGAAGGGATATGAGAAAGCTCAGGCTGGTAAAAATAGGGAAAATCCCAAGATATTCTATAAGTATAACAATGGGAAGAGGATTACCAGGGAAAGAGTAGGGCCCATAAGGGACCAAGGGGGCAATCTATGGGTGGAGCCAGAGGACATCGGTAGAGTGCTGAATGAATACTTCACATCCATCTCCACCCAAGAGAATGAGGATGAAGGTATCGAACTCGGGGAGAGAGACTGCGAGGTTCTTAAGCAAGATATAGGGAGTAACAAGGTATTGGAGGTGTTGGCAGGCTTAAAAGTGGACAAATCTCCAGGTCTGGATGATTTGTGTCACAGACTGCTGAGGGAGGCAAGGGAGGAGATTGCAGAGGCTCTGACCCAAATTTTTAATTCCTCTCTGGCCACAGGGGAGGTGCCAGAGGACTGGAGAACAGCTAATGTGGTTCTGCTATTTAAGATGGGTTGTAGAGATAAGCCAGGGAACTACAGGCCAGTGAGCCTCACATCAGTGGTAGGGAAACTATTGGAGAAAATTCTGAAGGAGAGAATCTATCTCCACTTGGAGAGGCAAGGTTTGATCAGGGATAGTCAGCATGGCTTTGTCAGAGGGAGGTCATGCCTAACAAATTTGATTGAATTTTTTGAGGAGGGGACCAGGTGTGTAGATGAGGGTAGTGCAGTTGATGTAGTTGATAAGGTGGATTCAAAATTGGCTTAGTTATAGGAGACAGAGGGTGATGACAGAAGGATGCTTTAGTGACTGGAAGCCAGTGTCCAGAGGCATACCACAGGGATCTGTGCTGGGTCCCCTATTACTCGTCATTTATATAAACGACATAGATGACTATGTGAGGGGTAGGATTAGTAAGTTTGCGGATGACACAAAGATTGGCCGGGCAGTTAACAGTGAGGTTGAGTGTCTTGGGCTACAGGAAGATAAAATCGGGATGGTCAAATGGGCAGATAAGTGGTAGATGGAATTTAACCCTGAAAAGTGTGAGGTGATACACTTTGGAAGGAGTAATTTGACAAGGAAGTATTCAATGAATGGCATGACACTAGGGTGTTCTGAGGAACAAAAGGACCTTGACGTGTGTGTCCATAGATCTCTGAAGGCGGAGGGGCATGTTAGTGGGATGGTAAAAAAGGAATATGGGACACTTGCTCAACCGAGGCATAGATTACAAAAGTAGGGAGGTCATGTTGGAGTTGTATAGAACCTTGGTGAGGCCACAGCTGGAGTATTGTATGCAGTTATGGTCAGCACATTATAGGAAGGATGTGATTGCACTGGAGGGGATGTAGAGGAGATTCACCAGGATGTTGCCTGGGATGAAACATTTAAGTTATGAAGAGAGGTTGGATAGACTCCTTTTCTATTTTTACTTAGTTCTGTTGAAGAGTCATACGGACTTGAAACGTTAACTGTGTTCCTCTCCGCAGATGCTGCCAGACCTGCTGAGTTTTTCCAGATATTTTAATTTTTGTTTTGGATTGACTTGGGTCATTGGTTTCATTGGAGCAGAGAAGACTGAGGGGCGACCTGATCGAGGTGTACAAGATTATGAGGGGCATGGACAGGGTGGATAGGGAGCAGCTGTAACCCTTAGCTGAAGGGTCAGTCACTAGGGGACATAAGTTCAAGGTGAGGGGCAGGAGGTTTAGGGGGATGTGAGGAAAAGCTTTTTTACCCAGAGGGTGGTGAGGGTCTGGAATGCGCTGCCTGGGAGGGTGGTGGAGGCAGGTTGCCTCACATCCTTTAAAAAGTACCTGGATGAGCACTTGGCACATCATAACATTCAAGGCTATGGGCCAAGTGCTGGTAAATGGGATTAGGTAGGTAGGTCAGGTGTTTCTCACGTGTCGGTGCAGACTTGATGGGCCGAAGGGCCTCTTCTACACTGTGAGATTCTGTGATACTGGTCGATAAAGGATATGATGATCTTATTGAACAAATCGCTGCTCAGTGTGAAATTTGTCTTAAATATCGCAAGACTGCACTGTGACCTGTTGTGAGCTGCCACTGGCCAGGGAGTTTAACGATGCAGTGGCAATGGACTTGAAAGTTTGGGACAAGGATAGGAGTATTTTTTTTACTACACTTCATAGATATGACAACCAGATTTAATCTATCCACAGTGATAAATAGTAAAGACAAAAGGACCGATATGGTCATGGAGAAATGGGTAGGAACAGGATTAGAAACACCAACGAAGTTCCTCACAGATAATGGTGAGGAATTCGCCAATGAAGAATTTTGAGATATGTGTGAAAATTTAAACATCGTAGTTATGCACACTGCAACTGAAAGTCTGTTTAGTAATGGTCTATGTGAAAGAAATCATGCAGCAATAGCTGACAGGTTACATAAAATATTAGCTGATTGACCAGGTTGTAAACTGCACACGGCACTAGCATGGGCGGTGCAAGCAAAGAACTCTCTGCAAACGGTTGGGGGGTCCAGTCCGCCCCAGTCAGTGTACAGAAGAAATCCAAAGTTACCTTCAGTGTTGTCAGATGCTCCCCCTGCTCTCGAAAGAACGAGCATTAGCTCCACTTTTTCTGCTCATCTGAAGGCTTTGCATGTGGGCAGAAAAGCTTTCATTAAAGCTGAGGTTTGGGAGAAAATTCAACGGGCCCTACAGCATCGCATAAGACCATCAGGAAAAGTTTAGACTAGGAGACATGGTATATTATTAAAGGGATGGCCAGAAAGAGTGGAAAGGACCTGGCAAGGTTATAGGGAGCCATGGGAAAGTAGTAATTGTACAACACGGTAATCAGACTGTTACAGTAAATTCCTCATGGTTAATTGGTACTGACTCTACCTTTACAGGTTCTGAACAGGACATAGAACGTGAGGAGGCACCATGCACTTCACATACACACAACTGGGTAGTTATGAGGAGCAACCGACGGCAGATACAGGGTTGACTGACAATGAACAAAGTAATACTGAGGTACAGGACAATGCTATTCGTCCAAAAGGGCAACTACCCAAAGTAGGAACAAAGGCAACATACATGCCAGAAGGGACCAGTGTGTGGAGGGATGACCCCATCATAGGGAGAGCAGGAAAGGCCACTGGTAAATACAAACATTGGCTAAATGTGCAGGATGAAGGACTGGAGTCACGACCTATCGATTAGCAAACTGAGGGGAAGATGTGGAAACCCAGAAAGTGCAGTCTGAGTTCTGACCATGGACCAGAAAGTGGCTGTGATCCTAGAAAAAAATCACAGACTTGTGAACCGAGTTCTGTTCACACGGGAGGACGATCATTTAGTAGGTGTCCAGAAAGGGAGAGGAATGTGAGTAGAGGCCATAGCTTAACAAGGAGGTCTAGAGAGCAAGCTAGCAATCTCAGTAGAAGTCCATATGACAGAGATTCTAGTAGCTGTTAACAAATTGGAAAATAAGCTGATAAAGGAAGCCAAACAGAAAGAGTTAGAAAGCTGGCAGGAATTTGGGGTATATTCTGAAATACCTGACAGAGGACAGCCCAGCTTTATCTCACAGATGGACCTGTACAGAAAAGGTACTCCCAGACGGCGCATAAAAGGCCAAAGCGAGATTAGTAGCCCGAGGCTTTGAAGAGAGACGAGGAGATCAGGATGACAGAGTGAACTTGCTTACTGCAGGGAAAGTGAGTTTGAAGATTTTTTTTGAGCTATTTTGGCATCCTATTCCTGGGAGTGCAAATCAATTGATATAAAGGCTGCGTTTTTACAGGAGGAGAAGTTTCAAAGGGAAGTTTTTTTGAAACCACCCAAAGAAGCCGGGGATGTAGAAGGAAAGCTATGGAAATTGAATAAGTGTGTTTATGGGTTGAATGATGCGTCAAGAGTTTGGTATTTTTCCGTGAAGTCTGTCCTGTTGAAAACAGGTTGCAGTCAGTTAAAGGCAGACCCCGTGATGTTCTACTGGTACCATAAGGAGAAACTAGCTGGGATCTTTATCATGCATGTTGATGATTTCCTGTGGGGAGGATCTGTACAATTTGAACAATGAGTAATCGAGAAGATAAAGAAGGAATTCCAGGTCGGAAGTCAGGCTTCAGGAGCCTTTAAATACAAGTTAGGAGTGACATTAAATCAACAATGTTATCTAGAAAATGTTAATCATTTCCCAATAACTCGGGGTAGATCCTCACAAAAAGAGAGTCCTGCTACTAAAGAAGAAACAGAACAGTTGAGAAGTTTGATTGGGCAGTTGAACTTGTTGTGCACTCAGACTAGGCCTGACGCTAGTTATGATGTGTTGGAGCTGAGTACTATGGTGAAACATGCTACAGTTGAGCAAGTTCTGAGAGCAAATAAAACACTTAAAAAAATTAAATCCTGAGAGATGTGTGCTCAAGTTTCCAGCCTTGGGTGATCCAGAAGATATGAGGTTGGCCATTTTTAGCGATGCTTCACATGCCAATCTTCCAGATGGGTTCTCTAGCACAGCCGGGATCTTCATATTCTTGGTGGGAAAGAAAGGGAAAGCTCACTGGCTTGGGAGGCCAAGAAAATAAAAAGGAGAGTGAAAAGCACCTTAGCTGCTGAAACGTTAGCCTTAGTAGAAGCATTAGATATGGGGGTTTACTTATCCAATATTCTGAGAAATATTATATAAAGGGCAATGTGGGGAAAGTTTGCCCATAGAATGTTATGTTGATAACCAGTCTCTTTGGGACAACGTTCATTCCACGAAAAGTGTCACAGCAAAAAGGCTACGAATTGTCCTAGCCAGCATAAAGGAGATGTTAGAAAGAAAAGAGATCTCTAAGATAAAATAGGTTGACACAAGTCACCAACTATCAGACTGTTTTACAAAAAGAAATGCCTGCTGGAAGAAATTAAATGTGTTGGAAGAGGGGTGTCTTATAATGATGCAATGAAAAGTTGTTTTTGTTTTATAATTGTGTGTGTGTGTATATAGATACGGGGTAAAAGAAATTAGGGAATTATAGACGTGGAAATACGTGACATTATTTCCTTCTTTGTTTTTTAAAAAGTGTTCAATTTTTTAGATGGGAATCTGCTAATATTGCAATCATCTTGTTAAAACCAATTATTACTTAAACAGGCGATGGGCATTAACTATCCCATTTAAATAGAAAAAAAAGGTACAGCTGGAACACTTTGTGTGGAAGCTACTGGAAGTTAGTAGCACTGAGGAGTTGTCTTGGAAATAAACCAGCTTTAACCAAGAGACCAGCCTGGATTAATTAGTCATAGAGTCACCACAGCCTCTTATTGTGAGTAACAACGCCACCACCTGGAAGTTCCCCTCCAAGCCACTCACCATCCTGACTTGGAAATATATCACCGTTCCTTCACTGTCGCTGGGCCAAAATCCTGGAACTCCCTCCCTAACAGCACTGTGGGTGTAGCTACACCACATGGACTGCAGCAGTTCAAGAAGGCAGCTCACCACCACCTTCTCAAGGGCAACTAGGGATGGGCAATAAACGCTGGGCCAGCCAGCGAAGCCCACATCCCGTATCCCGTGAATGAATATATTTTTTAAAAACGTGACTCCAGGATGTTGTGTTGCCTCACTGGTGCCAGGGCCACGGATGTCACAGAGTGGCTGCAGGACATCCTTGTGGAAATGAGTGAACAGCCAGAGATCATGGTCCACATCGGTACCAACAACATAGGTAGAAAGAGGGATAAGGTCCTAAAAACAGATTTTATGGAGTTAGGAAGGAAATTAAAAAGCAGGACCTCAAGAACAGTGATCTCAGAATTACTCCCATTGTCATAAGGGCAGAAAACATTAGTGGGAGTTTTCTATAAACACCAAACAGTAGAGCTAAGGTCAGGGACGGCACTAAACAGGAAATTAGAGGTGCCTGTAACAAGGGTGCTACAGTAATCATGGGTGACTTTAATCTACATAGAGACTGGGCAAACCAAATTAGCAATAATACTGTGGGTGGATGAATTCCTTGTCGAGAGGGTTTTTTAGATCAGTGTATCGAGGAAATGATGAGGGAACAAGCTATCCTGGATTTGGTATTGTGCAATGAGAAGGGTTTAAATAATAATCTTGTTGTATGGGGTCCTTTAGGGGACAGTGACCATAACATGATAGAATTCTTCATTGAGATGGAAAGTGAAGTAGTTGGATCTGAAACTAGGGCCCTTAACAAAGAAAACTACAAGGGTATGAAGTGTGAGTTGGCTAAGACAGATTGGGGAACTTCATTAAAAGGCATGACGGTGGATCGACAGTGACTAATATTTAAGGAACGAATGCAGGCAATGCAACAGTTATACATTCCTTCCTGGCACAAACACAACGGGAAGAGTGGCCCAACCAGGGCTATCAAAAGAAATTAAGATTGTATTAGATCCAAAGAGGAGTCATATAAAGTTGCTAGAAAAAGTAGCAAACCTGAGGATTGGGAACAGTTTAGAATTCATCAAAGGAGGACCAAGAGATTGATTAAGAAGGGAAAAATGGAGTATCAGATTAAACTTGCAAGGAACATAAAAGCATACTGTAAAAGCTTCTATAAATATGTAAACAGAAATAGTGAAGACAAATGTAGGTCCCTTACAGTCTGAAATGGGAGGATTTATAATAGAAAACAAGGAAATGGCAGAGCAATTAAAGAACTACTTTAGTTCTGACTTCATGAATACGACACAAATGACTTCCCAGAAATATTCGGGAACCAAAGGTCTAGTGAGAAGGAGGAATTGAAGGTCAACTCAGCTCCATGACATCACTGCAGGAGTTCCTCAGGGTAGTGTCCTAGGCCCAACCATTTTCAGCTGCTTCATCAGTGACCTTCCATCGTAAGGTCAAATGTGGGGATGTTCGCTGATGATTGCACAATGTTCAGCACCATTCGCGACTCCTCAAATACTGAAGCAGTCCATGTCCAAATGCAGCAAGACCTGGACAATATCCAGGCTTGGGCTGACAAGTGACAAGTATTATTAACGCCACATAAGTGCCAGGTAATGACCATCTCCAACAAGAGAGAATCTAACCATCACCCCTTGATGTTCAATGGCATTACCATCACTGAATCCCCCACTATAAACATCCTGGGGGTTACCATTGACCAGAAACTGAACTGGACTAGCCATATAAATACTGTGGCTACAAGAGCAGGTCAGAGACTAGGAATCATGTGGTGAGTAACTCACCTCCTGACTCCCCAAAGCCTGTCCAGCATCTACAAGGCACAAG
Source organism: Cetorhinus maximus (assembly GCF_964194155.1). Taxonomy (NCBI): domain Eukaryota; kingdom Metazoa; phylum Chordata; class Chondrichthyes; order Lamniformes; family Cetorhinidae; genus Cetorhinus; species Cetorhinus maximus. The sequence continues at coordinate 6,336 of NW_027599865.1, read as the reverse complement.
TCAGGAGTGTGATGGAATAGTCCCCACTTGCCTGGATGAGTGCAGCTCCTACAACACTCAAGAAGCTGGACACCATCCAGGACAAAGCAGTCCCTTTGATTGGCACCACATCCACAACCATTCACTCCCTCCACCACCAACGCACAGTAGCAGCAGTGTGTACCATCTACAAGATGCATTGCAGGAATTCACCGAGGCTCCTTCGACAGCACCTTCCAAACCCATGACCACTACCACCTAGAAGGACAAGGGCAGCAGATAGATGGGAACACCACCACCTGGAAGTTCCCCTCCAAGCCACTCACCATCCTGACTTGGAAATATATCGCTGTTCCTTCACTGTCACTGGGTCAAAACCCTGGAACTCCCTTCCTAACAGCACTGTGGGTGTACCTACACCACATGGACTGCAGCGGTTCAAGCAGGCAGCTCACCGCCACCTTCTCAAGGGCAACTAGGGATGGGCAATAAATGCTGGCCCAGCCAGCGAAGCCCACATCCCGGGAATGAATTTTTAAAAATTAGTATTACTAAAACAATATTGCTGGAGAAATTAATGGGACCGGAAGCCAATAAATCCCCAGGGCCTGATAATCTACATCCCAGGGTATTAAAGGAGATGACCATGGAAATAGTGGATGTGTTGGTTGTCATCTTCCAAAATTCTGTAGATTCTGGAACAGTCCCGGCTGATTGGAGGGTGGCAAATGTAACCCCCCTATTTAAAAAAAAGAGGGAGGGAGAAAACAGTGAATTACAGACCATATAGCCTAACCTCAGTAGTAGGGAAAATACTGGAGGATATTATAAAGGATGTGATAACAGGACACTTAGAAAATATCAATGGAATTAGACAAAGTCAACAAGGATTTATGAAAGGGAAATCATGTTTGACAAACCTACTGGAGTTTTTTGAGGACATAACTAACAGAATAGATAAGGGAGAACCAGTGGATGTGGTGAATTTGGATTTTCAGAAAGCTTTTGATAAAGCCCCACATAAGAGGTTAGCGTGTAAAATTAAAGCACAGTGGATTGGGGGTAATATATTGGCATGGATTGAGAATTGGTTAGCAGATAGGAAACAGAGAGCAGGAATAAATGGGTCTTCTTGAAGTAGGAATAAATGGTCTTTTTCAGAATGGCAGGCGGTGACTAGTGGGGCACTGCAGAGATCAGTGCTTGGGCCCCAGCTATTCACAATATATATCAATGATTTGGACGAGGGAACCAAATGTAATATTTCCAAGTTCGCTGATGACACAAAACTAGATGGGAATGTGAGCGATGAGGAGGGTGTTAAGAGACATAAAGGCGATTTAGGCAGATTGAGTGAGTGGGCAAATACATGGCAGATGCAGTATAACGTGGATAAGTGTGGAGTTATCCACTTTGGCAGTAAAAACAGAATGGCCAAGTATTATTTAAATTATGATAGGTTGGGAAATGTTGATGTACAAAGGGACTTGTATGTCCATTGACTGAAAGCAAGCAAGCAGGTGCAGCAAGCAGTTAATGCAAATGGTATGTTGGCCTTCAGTGCGAGAGAACTTGAGTACAGGAGCAAGGATGTCTTACTGCAGCTGTCCAGGGCCTTGGTGAGACCACACCCAGAGTAGTGTGTGCAGTTTTGATCTCTTTACCTAAGAAAGGATATACTTGCCATAGATCGAGTGCAGCGAAGGTTCACCAGACTGATTCCTAGGATTCAGGATTGTTGTATGAGGAGAGATTGGGCTGACTAGGCCAGTATTCATTGGAGTTTAGGAGAATGAGGGGAGATCTCATTGAAACATATAAAACTCTGACAGGGCTGGACAGACTGGATGCAGGGATGATGTTTCCTCTGGCTGAGGGGGGTCGAGAACAAGAGGTCACAGTCCCAGGATACGGGGTAGACCATTTAGGACTGAGATGAAGAGAAACTTCTTCACTCAGAGGGTGGTGAACCTGTGGAATTCTCTACCACGGAGGCTGTGGAGGCCAAGTCACTGAATATATTTAAGGAGGAAATAGATTGATTTCTGGACTCTAAAGGCATCAAGGGGTAGGGGAGAGAGCGGGAGTATGGGGAGAGAGCGGGAGTACAGGGTTGAGATAGAGGATCAGCCATGATCATATTGAATGGGGGAGCAGGATCGAGGGGCTGAATGACCAACTCCTGCTCCTAGTTTTTATGTTTCTATGTTTCAGTACTGAGGGAGTGCTGCACTGTCAGAGGGTCAGTACTGAGGGAGTGCTGCACTGTCAGAGGGTCAGTACTGAGGGAGTGCTGCACTGTCAGAGGGTCAGTACTGAGGGAGTGCTGCACTGTCAGAGGGTCAGTACTGAGGGAGTGCTGCACTGTCAGAGGGTCAGTACTGAGGGAGTGCTGCACTGTCAGAGGGTCAGTACTGAGGGAGTGCTGCACTGTCAGAGGGTCAGTACTGAGGGAGTGATGGACCACAGTGAGTGACCAGTGGCTATTTCTGAGCTGTAATCTTGTGTCTGTTCTGTGAAAGGTCCTACATATTTGTTTTTATAAACTTGCATTTCTATCGCACCTTTCACCACCACAGGAAGTTCCAAAGAGTTTTCAGCCAAATAAAGTATTTTTCAAGTGTAGTCACAGTAACGTAGGAACAAAGCCAATTTGTGCACAGCAAGATCCCACAAACAATAATGTGATAATGCTGAGATTTCAGAAATAAAAGAAAAATACTGTGGATGCTGGAAATCTGAAATTAAAAGAGAAAGTGCTCGAAAACCACAGCAGGCATGGCAGTATCTGGAGAGGGAGAAACAGCTGAAGTTTTGAGCCCAATATGACTCTTCTTCAGATCCCTTTGTTTTAGAAACGTTGATTCAGGGATAAATATTGGTCCCAGGATGCTGAGGAGCACTCCCTCAGTGCTGACCCTCCAACAGTGCAGCACACCCTCAGTACTGACCCTCCAACAGTGCAGCACACCCTCAGAGCTGACCCTCCAACAGTGCAGCACACCCTCAGAGCTGACCCTCCAACAGTGCAGCACACCCTCAGTGCTGACCCTCCGACAGTGCAGCACTCCCTCAGTGCTGACCTTCCGACAGTGCAGCACTCCCTCAGTACTGACCCTCTGACAGTGCAGCACTCCCTCAGTACTGACCCTCTGACAGTGCAGCACTCCCTCAGTACTGACCCTCTGACAGTGCAGCACTCCCTCAGTACTGACCCTCTGACAGTGCAGCACTCCCTCAGTACTGACCCTCTGACAGTGCGGCACTCCCTCAGTACTGACCCTCCGACAGTGCAGCGCAGGCTTGTTGCAGGTACAGCGCTCTTAGTATAACACAGGTGTAACAGGCAGTGTGTTTGTTGTGGAATGTGCTTTAATATCTGTTTTCTCTTTCTAGGAGAGCTGCGTTAACAGCTGTGCAGGAAAATTGATCCATACCAACCATCGGTTGATGAGTGCTTATGTCCAGCTCATGCCGACCATTGTTCAGAGACGAATCTCGGACTACGAGGCAAAAGCTGCTGAGATTGCGCAGAAACCGAGTGTGAATCTGCCTCCATCGTCTGAGGGGCAAAGTGACGTTCCTGACAGAGTGCCAGAGGACCTGGAGAATTCTTTTATCGTTGATCCCCTAACTCATACCAACACTGGGTCTCCTGACAACAGTTAATGGTGAATTGCCCGGTGGTGGTGTCATCCTTGCAGTAACTCCCCCTCAGTGTGGCAGGCCCACTTTCAGCACCATCGCCACCTGTCATCTGTCGATACTGCGAGTGTACCTCCCCAGTCCCCAACCCGCAGCAGAACAAACAGCATCAATATGAGCTGTATGGCATGACCCTTATTGCTAACTAACAGATAATCCATTGTGGCACTTTCAGCACAATCCCATACATTCCCCTGGTGCTTTCAGCAGATGGTTTGGAATTGTGTTAACAGAGACCAGAGCCGCAGGTTGTCAAACGGACAGGGGTGCAGGGACAAGTGGAGTCTGAAGTGGCTTGGACTGACCACAGCTACCAGAGCCTGACAGGGATGTAAACCTCAGCTCAGACTGACCAGAATAACCAACCTGGTTAATGTTGGTTTTGAAAGTGAAATGGCAGCTCCTGAACTCTAAACTGTGACATCTTAAACTGGAAAAGGAGTTGAAGAGAGCTACAGAATTGAAATGGATTAAAGTTGCATTGACAATACTTCCTTGGTACTGAGTGAATGAATACAGTTTGAAGTTATAGGTGAGGTCCTTGTGCAGTGACAGGACTAAATTCAACTCAGGGAAGCAGTTGAAGCCGCTTACAGATTACCTTGAACTTAGAATGTTTTTTTTATTAGCTAAACTGTTCAGGATTCTGTTGTGTCTCCTATAACCCCCACATGTGATTTGTACCTCCCTGGCTCTGGATGTGGTCCCAATTTGTGTGAGCGTTGAGCCCCCTGCACCTATAAAGTAAGATTGGAAATGTAAAGTGCGTCTGCCACTGTGGGAAAAGCACACGCTGAAGCACCACATCGCTCTCTGTCTTACACTGTACGTGGACTTTGTTTTAACATGTTTGTTTTCCCAGTGTGTTTGTAACTGAGCCATTAATGATGTGAGACAGTTTGAAAGAGTTGGGATTCCCCAATTTCTGTTTTGGGCTTGTCCCTTTCTCAGTGAAACTGTTGTTATGATCCCTGTAGAGACCGATAGCTTTTAAAAAGAGATGGATTTCCCAAATGACCAACAGAAATAAACGAGTGGACAACATTTCATTTTAAGATTTTTACTTCAAGGAACAATCTAAAATCAACAGAGATCAAAAATTAACTAACAGACAACTAATAGACCAAACTGAAAACAGTACCTCTACAGTAACTAACGCAATCAAGGTATGTCTTACAGCTCCTTTCACTGAGCACCACACTTCGGGCAAGTATATAGCGTTACATGAACAGTTCTAAAGTGTCCCCCAGCTCTCCAGCAGGCTCACCTCTCCCCGCCAGACTCCGCTGAAACTTCGTGTCTTTTGAGAATCGTTCCACCCAGCGTAAGTTTTCTGGATCCAATTTTCACCAGCAAAGCCCACCTCATCAACTACCTGGTCCTTAAATGTCCAAGAGCCCTGTCTGTTCTGTTCCCTTCCTTGTGAACAGAAAACAAACTCGCACCAGCAACCTGCTTGGTTGTTTACACAAAACAGACCAGTCAGTTTAACTTCAGTGGTGGGCAAGATTCTAGAAACAATTATTTGGGATAGAATTAGTTGTCACGTGGAAAAATCTGGGTTGATAAGGAAGAGCCAGCATGGATTCCTAAAGGGGAAACCATGTTTAACTAACTTGCTGGAGTGTTTTGAAGAGGTAACAGAGAGGGTAATGCTGTTGATGTGGTGTACATGACTTTCAAAAGACATTTGATACAGTGCCACACAACAGACTTGTGAGAAAAGTTGTAACTCACGGAATAACAGGGACAGTATCAATGTGGATACAAAATTGGCTGAGTAACAGGAAACAGAGATTAATGGTTAATGGATATTTTTCAGGCTGGAGGAAGGTTTGTAGTGGAGTTCCCCAGGGGTCGGGATTGGGACCCTTGCTTTTCCTGATATATATTAATGTTCTAGATCTACATGTGCAGGGGGCAATTTCAAAGTTTGCAGATGATACGAAACTTGGAAGCATTGTAAACTGTGAGGAGGATAGTGTAGGACTTCAAAAGAACATAGGCAGATTGGTGGAATGGGCAGATAGACAGCAGATGAAGTTGAATGCGGAGAAGTGTGAGGTGATGCATTTTGATAGGAAGAACATGGACAAACAATATAAAACAAGGGGTAGGGGTGTGATGGTGGTAGGCATGGTGAGGAAGGGTGGTGGGGATAGGGTGAGGGTGTGCGTTAGGGATAGGGGTGATGGGGAGTGGTGGGGGTGAGGGAGTGGCAGGGGTTGGTGGGGTAGGGGGTGTGCTGGGGGTTGGGATTGTGGTGAGGGTAGGGGTGAGGGAGTGGTGGGGGTAGAGGTGAGGGGCTGTGGTGGGGCTAGGGGTAGGAGGGAGGGTGTTTGGGGGATTGGTGGAGATGGTGTGGGTGAGGGGATGTGGTGGAGTTAGGAGGGAGGGGGGTAGATGGGGTAGTGTTAAGGGTGAGGGGCGGTAGATGTGGGGGTTGGGGGTGCGGTGGGGGTAGGAGTGACGGGATGCGGGTTGGGCTGGGGGGGGGGTGGGGTTGGGGTGGAGGAGGTGGGGTTGTGGGGGGTGGGGTTGGGGTGGAGGAGGTGGGGTTGAGGGGGTAAGGGTGGGGGTAGTGGGGGGGTTAGTGGGAGGGGTAGTGGAGGTTGGGAGGAGGGATGGAGGGGGTGTTGGGGGGGAGGGGTA
>NW_027599864.1:17500-20968 GCF_964194155.1 Cetorhinus maximus | reverse complement strand
GGTGTGCCCCTGAGAAATGGTTAACCAAACGAAGGACAGTGCGCCTCGGATTGCATTGGCAGGCCATGCAAAGGGGCCCCCGGGCCCGCGAGACGTTACAGATTGCCCTCGGTGAGCCCCTGAGAAATGGTTAACCAATTGGACTTAGTCTCTGGCGGAGAGACAAAGTGTTTTCACGAGAAATGGTTAACCAATTGGACTTCGTCTCTGGCAGAGAGGCAAAGTGTTTTCACGAGAAATGGTTAACCAATGAGGACAATGGACCTCGGGTTGCATTGGCAGGCCGGGCAAAGTGGCTCTTGGGCCCGCGAGAGCAAAATCCGTGCACAGACGGAAGTCCATGAGGTCAGATCCGAGGCCTTTACCCGGCACCCGGTGGGGTATTCCCGCAGAGAGTAGCGAATCTGCCCGGCGACGGGTCAAGTTGCATTTTCTGGCATGCCACTCCTGGAGCTGGTTAATGAGTTCCCCTCGGAAGTCCCGATGAGGAAAGGGCAAAATGGCGTTTTGCGGGCTTTGGGGCCTCCTGGACGGTAGGACTACCGCCCGACCTTACGGTTGGAATTGTTGGCAGGGGAGGTTGGCGGGGTACCTGCAGAATAGTAGGAGGTGGCAAATCGAGAATCGGTCGACATCGCCAAAACCTTCTCGAGCCTCCAGGTCTGCAGGGACCGACCCAGGCTGCCGCCAAACCGACCGACAGGCCCTGCCGGCGGCCATTTTTGGCCATTTTCGGCATTTTTCGCCTCTTTCGGCCGGGATGGAAAAGCGGCGGCCTGAAGCCCGGGCCTGCCCGGGGAGGCCTCCTAATCGCCCGGGGGACCGGATTTGCCCCGGTGAGAGCCCCCGAAACGTCCCGAAGCCGGCCGGGAAGGCGGCCAAGGGCGAAGCACCTCGGATTGCATTGGCAGGCCGTGCAAAGTGGCCTCCGGGCCCGCGAGACAGTGCAGGGTGCCCTCGGTGTGCCCCTGAGAAATGGTTAACCAAACGAAGGACAGTGCGCCTCGGATTGCATTGGCAGGCCGTGCAAAGGGGCCCCCGGGCCCGCGAGACGTTACAGATTGCCCTCGGTGTGCCACTGAGAAATGGTTAACCAATTGGACTTAGTCTCTGGCAGAGAGGCAAAGTGTTTTCACGAGAAATGGTTAACCAATTGGACTTAGTCTCTGGCAGAGAGGCAAAGTGTTTTCAAGAGAAATGGTTAACCAATTGGACTTAGTCTCTGGCAGAGAGGCAAAGTGTTTTCCAGAGAAATGGTTAACCAATTGGACTTAGTCTCTGGCGGAGAGACAAAGTGTTTTCAAGAGAAATGGTGAACCAATTGGACTTAGTCTCTGGCAGAGAGGCAAAGTGTTCTCACGAGAAATGGTTAACCAATTGGACTTAGTCTCTGGCAGAGAGGCAAAGTGTTTTCCTGAGAAATGGTTAACCAATTGGACTTAGTCTCTGGCAGAGAGGCAAAGTGTTTTCCAGAGAAATGGTTAACCAATTGGACTTAGTCTCTGGCGGAGAGACAAAGTGTTTTCACGAGAAATGGTTAACCAATTGGACTTAGTCTCTGGCGGAGAGACAAAGTGTTTTCAAGAGAAATGGTTAACCAAATGGACTTAGTCTCTGGCAGAGAGGCAAAGTGTTTTCAAGAGAAATGGTTAACCAATTGGACTTGGTCTCTGAACGGCAGGCAAATTGTGGCCTTGAGAAATGATTAACCAATTGGACTTAGTCTCTGGCGGAGAGACAAAGTGTTTTCACGAGAAATGGTTAACCAATTGGACTTAGTCTCTGGCAGAGAGGCAAAGTGTTTTCCTGAGAAATGGTTAACCAATTGGACTTAGTCTCTGGCAGAGAGGCAAAGTGTTTTCCAGAGAAATGGTTAACCAATTGGACTTAGTCTCTGGCGGAGAGACAAAGTGTTTTCAAGAGAAATGGTGAACCAATTGGACTTAGTCTCTGGCAGAGAGGCAAAGTGTTCTCACGAGAAATGGTTAACCAATTGGACTTAGTCTCTGGCAGAGAGGCAAAGTGTTTTCCTGAGAAATGGTTAACCAATTGGACTTAGTCTCTGGCAGAGAGGCAAAGTGTTTTCCAGAGAAATGGTTAACCAATTGGACTTAGTCTCTGGCGGAGAGACAAAGTGTTTTCACGAGAAATGGTTAACCAATTGGACTTAGTCTCTGGCGGAGAGACAAAGTGTTTTCAAGAGAAATGGTTAACCAAATGGACTTCGTCTCTGGCAGAGAGGCAAAGTGTTTTCCAGAGAAATGGTTAACCAATTGGACTTAGTCTCTGGCGGAGAGACAAAGTGTTTTCACGAGAAATGGTTAACCAATTGGACTTAGTCTCTGGCGGAGAGACAAAGTGTTTTCAAGAGAAATGGTTAACCAAATGGACTTCGTCTCTGGCAGAGAGGCAAAGTGTTTTCAAGAGAAATGGTTAACCAATTGGACTTAGTCTCTGGCAGAGAGGCAAAGTGATTTCAAGAGAAATGGTTAACCAATTGGACTTGGTCTCTGAACGGCAGGCAAATTGTGGCCTTGAGAAATGATTAACCAATTGGACTTAGTCTCTGGCGGAGAGACAAAGTGTTTTCACGAGAAATGGTTAACCAATTGGACTTAGTCTCTGGCAGAGAGGCAAAGTGTTTTCCTGAGAAATGGTTAACCAATTGGACTTAGTCTCTGGCAGAGAGGCAGAGTGTTTTCACGAGAAATGGATAACCAATTGGACTTAGTCTCTGGCAGAGAGGCAAAGTGTTTTCAAGAGAAATGGTTAACCAATTGGACTTTGTCTCTGGCAGAGAGGCAAAGCGTTTTCCTGAGAAATGGTTAACCAATTGGACTTAGTCTCTGGCGGAGAGGCAAAGTGTTTTCAAGAGAAATGGTTAACCAATTGGACTTGGTCTCTGAACGGCAGGCAAATTGCGGCCATGAGAAATGGTTAACCAATTGGACTTAAGTCTCTGGCAGAGAGGCAAAGTGTTTTCCTGAGAAATGGTTAACCAATTGGACTTAGTCTCTGGTGGAGAGGCAAAGTGTTTCCCGTTGTAATGGTTGGCCAATGCACTTCGGATTGCGTTGGTAGGCCGTGGAAAGTGGCTCTTGGGCCCGCGAGAGCAAAATCCGTGCGCAGACGGAAGTCCATGAGGTCAGATCCGAGGCCTTTACCCGGCACCGGTGGGGGTATTCCCGCAGAGAGTAGCGGGTGTGCCCGGCGACGGGTCAAGTTGCAATTTCTGGCATACCACTCCTGGAGCTCGTTAATGAGTTCCCCTCGGAAGTCCCGATGAGAAAATGGCAAAATGGCGTTTTGCGGGCTTTGGGCCTCCTGGACGGTAGGCCTACCGCCCGACCTTACGGTTGCAATTGTTGGCAGGGGAGGTTGGCGGGGTACCCGGAGATTTTCGGGGACACGATTTTCAGAACATTTTCAGACAACGGTCACACTTTAAAAATGCCCAGAAAAGTGCGA
>NW_027599864.1:0-5000 GCF_964194155.1 Cetorhinus maximus | reverse complement strand
CGAATCAGGGTGCAGTTAGGTGCAGAACAGCCCATCAGTTTCCAGGGGCTAAGTACATGTGGGTAAATGGTGAACCAGTTAGCAGGCAGAGCAGCCGGCCGGCAATTAGAGCCGCCCGCCCGCTAATCAAGGTGCAGTTAGGTGCAGAACAGCCCATCAGTTTCCAGGGGCTAAGTACATGTGGGTAAATGGTGAACCAGTTAGCAGGCAGAGCAGCCGGCCGGCAATTAGAGCCGCCCGCCCGCTAATCAAGGTGCAGTTAGGTGCAGAACAGCCCATCAGCTCCAGGGGCTAAGTACATGTGGGTCAATGGTTAACCAGTTAGCAGGCAGAGCAGCCGGCCGGTAATTAGAGCCGCCCGCCCGCCCGCTAATAAGGGTGCAGTTTGGTGCAGAACAGCCCATCAGCTTCCAGGGGCTAAGGACATGTATGTGGGTAAAAGGTTAACCAGTTAGCAGGCAGGGCAGCCGGCCGGTAATTACAGCCGCCCGCCCGCTAATAAGGGTGCAGTTAGGTGCAGAACAGCCCATCAGTTTCCAGGGGCTAAGTACATGTGGGTAAATGGTTAACCAGTTAGCAAGGCAGGGCAGCCGGCCGGCCGGTAATTAGAGCCGGCCGCCTGTCCGCCCGCCAGTAAGGGTGCAGTGAGTTGCAGAACAGCCCATCAGTTTCCAGGGGCTAAGTACATGTGGGTAAATGGTTAACCAGTTAGCAGGCAGGGCAGCCGGCCGGTAATTACAGCCGCCCGCCCGCTAATCAGGGTGCAGTTAGGTGCAGAACAGCCCATCAGTATCCAGGGGCTAAGTACATGTGGGTAAAGGGTTTACCAGTTAGCAGGCAGGGCAGCCGGCCGGCCGGCAATTAGTGCCGACCTCCCGGCAACAAGGGTGCAGTTAGGTCGCCGACCAGCCCAGCAGCTCCAGGGGCTAAGTATATGTGAGTAAATGGTTGACCAGTTAAGCAGGCATGGCAGCCGGCCGGTAAGCGGAGCGTCCCGCCCCGTAATACGGGTGCAGTTAGCTGCAGAACACACCGGCAGGTCCAGGGACGAAGTAGTGGACGGGGAAACGGTTAACCAGTTAACAGGCAGGGCAGCCGTACGGGCAGTAGAGCCGCCCGCCCCGTAATACGGGTGCAGTTCGCGGCAGACCAGCCCCGCAGCTCAAAAGTCTAAGTGGAGAACGGGGAACCCGGTTGACCGGTGAGCCGAAGCATGCCAGCAGGCAGGGAAGGTGCAAAAAGGGCCGATAAGACCGAACCGGCACGAGTAACAGGCTGCCGGGGGCGGGTTCCCAGCAAACCAGGTGAGGGGGCGTGGCCGGAGGCCGCGCAGGAGAGCCGCCCGCCCGTGAGTACGGTTAGAGGCAGCAGCGGGCTTCCCCAGCAGGGCAGAAGCCGAAGTGCAGGGAGCGAAATGGTTAACCAGCGAGCAGGCAGCATTCCGGCAGGGCTGGAGGGCGAAAAACGGCGTAAAATAACGGACCGGCAGGAGGAAATGGCTGCCGGGGGGCGGACCCAGAGCCCCCACGTGAGGGGGCGGTTCGGGTGGCAGAGCCGCGCATGCGCGGTTGGAAAACGCGTCACGTCGGAGCAGGGTGAAATCATTAACCAGTCGGCCGCTTCGGCGTCGGCTGGCCGGGCCGAGGAGGGTCGGACCGGGGAAAGGTTCCCGGTTTCGTGTCCGTCGGGTGGTCCCGAGTGCGGCAGGAAAAAATCCGGAATCCTGGGAGCCTTTTTTAAAAAAGAACCGGTCCGGGATGGGGTCGGATTTGGAAGCGTTTGCGGGGCCTAGGTGCCTCTTCGTCGGCATGACTACCGGACGGTCACCCGCCGATCGGCATTTGCGATTTGTTGGCTGGGGAGGTTGGCGGGGTACCTGCAGAATAGTAGGAGGTGGCAAATCGAGAATCGGTCGACATCGCCAAGTGCCTTCTCGAGCCTCCAGGTCTGCAGGGACCGACCCAGGCTGCCCCCAAACCGACCGCGAGGCCGTGCCGGGCGGCCATTTTTGGCCATTTTCGGCATTTTTCGCGTCTTTCGGTAGGTCACGGAAAGCGGCGGCCTGAAGCCCGGGCGTGCCCGGGGAAGGCTCCCCTTCGCCCGCGGGACCGGATTTGCCCCGGAAACGTCCCGAAGCCGGCCGGGAAGGCGGTTTCGAGGGCGAAGCACCTCCGATTGCCTTCGCAAGGCCGGGGAAAGTGGCCCCTGGGCCCGGGAGAGCAAAATCCGTGCGAGGACGGAAGCCCATGAGGTCAGATCCGAGGCTCTTACCCGGCGCCCGGTGGGGGTATTCCCGCAAAGAGCAGCGAGTGCGCCCGGCGACGGGTCAAGTTGCAATTTCTGGCATGCCACTCCTGGAGCTGGTTCATGAGTTCCCCTCGGAAGTCCCGATGAGGAAAGGGCAAAATGGCGTTTTGCGGGCTTTGGGGCCTCTTCGTCGGTAGGACTACCGCCCGACCTTACGGTTGGAATTGTCGGCAGGGGAGGTTGGCGGGGTACCTGCAGAATAGTAGGAGGTGGCAAATCGAGAATCGGTCGACATCGCCAAAAACCTTCTCGAGCCTCCAGGTCTGCAGGGACCGACCCAGGGCTGCCGCCAAACCGACCGACAGGCCCTGCCGGCGGCCATTTTTGGCCATTTCGGCATTTTTCGCCTCTTTCGGCCGGGATGGAAAAGCGGCGGCCTGAAGCCCGGGCCTGCCCGGGGAGGCCTCCTAATCGCCCGGGGGACCGGATTTGCCCCGGTGAGAGCCCCGGAAACGTCCCGAAGCCGGCCGGGAAGGCGGCCAAGGACGAAGCACCTCGGATTGCATTCGCAGGCCGTGCAAAGTGGCCTCCGGGCCCGCGAGACAATGCAGGGTGCCCTCGGTGTGCCCCTGAGAAATGGTTAACCAAACGAAGGACAGTGCGCCTCGGATTGCATTGGCAGGCCGTGCAAAGGGGCCCCCGGGCCCGCGAGACGTTACAGATTGCCCTCGGTGAGCCCCTGAGAAATGGTTAACCAATTGGACTTCGTCTCTGGCAGAGAGGGCAAAGTGTTTTCACGAGAAATGGTTAACCAATGAGGACAATGGACCTCGGGTTGCATTGGCAGGCCGGGCAAAGTGGCTCTTGGGCCCGCGAGAGCAAAATCCGTGCACAGACGGAAGTCCATGAGGTCAGATCCGAGGCCTTTACCCGGCACCCGGTGGGGGTATTCCCGCAGAGAGTAGCGAATCTGCCCGGCGACGGGTCAAGTTGCATTTTCTGGCATGCCACTCCTGGAGCTGGTTCATGAGTTCCCCTCGGAAGTCCCGATGAGGAAAGGGCAAAATGGCGTTTTGCGGGCTTTGGGGCCTCCTGGACGGTAGGACTACCGCCCGACCTTACGGTTGGAATTGTTGGCAGGGGAGGTTGGCGGGGTACCTGCAGAATAGTAGGAGGTGGCAAATCGAGAATCGGTCGACATCGCCAAAAACCTTCTCGAGCCTCCAGGTCTGCAGGGACCGACCCAGGCTGCCGCCAAACCGACCGACAGGCCCTGCCGGCGGCCATTTTTGGCCATTTTCGGCATTTTTCGCCTCTTTCGGCCGGGATGGAAAAGCGGCGGCCTGAAGCCCGGGCCTGCCCGGGGAGGCCTCCTAATCGCCCGGGGGACCGGATTTGCCCCGGTGAGAGCCCCGAAACGTCCCGAAGCCGGCCGGGAAGGCGGCCAAGGGCGAAGCACCTCGGATTGCATTGGCAGGCCGTGCAAAGTGGCCTCCGGGCCCGCGAGACAATGCAGGGTGCCCTCGGTGTGCCCCTGAGAAATGGTTAACCAAACGAAGGACAGTGCGCCTCGGATTGCATTGGCAGGCCGTGCAAAGGGGCCCCCGGGCCCGCGAGACGTTACAGATTGCCCTCGGTGTGCCACTGAGAAATGGTTAACCAATTGGACTTAGTCTCTGGCAGAGAGGCAAAGTGTTTTCACGAGAAATGGTTAACCAATTGGACTTAGTCTCTGGCAGAGAGGCAAAGTGTTTTCAAGAGAAATGGTTAACCAATTGGACTTAGTCTCTGGCAGAGAGGCAAAGTGTTTTCCAGAGAAATGGTTAACCAATTGGACTTAGTCTCTGGCGGAGAGACAAAGTGTTTTCAAGAGAAATGGTGAACCAATTGGACTTAGTCTCTGGCAGAGAGGCAAAGTGTTCTCACGAGAAATGGTTAACCAATTGGACTTAGTCTCTGGCAGAGAGGCAAAGTGTTTTCAAGAGAAATGATTAACCAATTGGACTTAGTCTCTGGCAGAGAGGCAAAGTGTTTTCACGAGAAATGGTTAACCAATTGGACTTAGTCTCTGGCAGAGAGGCAAAGTGTTTTCAAGAGAAATGGTTAACCAATTGGACTTCGTCTCTGGCGGAGAGACAAAGTGTTTTCAAGAGAAATGGATAACCAATTGGACTTAGTCTCTGGCAGAGAGGCAAAGTGTTTTCACGAGAAATGGTTAACCAATTGGACTTGGTCTCTGGCAGAGAGGCAAAGTGTTTTCAAGAGAAATGGTTAACCAATTGGACTTAGTCTCTGGCAGAGAGGCAAAGTGTTTTCAAGAGAAATGGGTAACCAATTTGGACTTGGTCTCTGAACGGCAGGCAAATTGTGGCCTTGAGAAATGATTAACCAATTGGACTTAGTCTCTGGCGGAGAGACAAAGTGTTTTCACGAGAAATGGTTAACCAATGGGACTTAGTCTCTGGCAGAGAGGCAAAGTGTTTTCCTGAGAAATGGTTAACCAATTGGACTTAGTCTCTGGCAGAGAGGCAAAGTGTTTTCCAGAGAAATGGTTAACCAATTGGACTTAGTCTCTGGCGGAGAGACAAAGTGTTTTCACGAGAAATGGTTAACCAATTGGACTTAGTCTCTGGCGGAGAGACAAAGTGTTTCAAGAGAAATGGTTAACCAAATGGACTTAGTCTCTGGCAGAGAGGCAAAGTGTTTTCAAGAGAAATGGTTAACCAATTGGACTTAGTCTCTGGCAGAGAGGC
>NW_027599863.1:0-20974 GCF_964194155.1 Cetorhinus maximus | reverse complement strand
GAGGATGGGATCGGGGGAGTGGATGGGATGGGGGCAGTGGATGGGATGGGTGGCAGGGGGTGGGATTGGGCGGAGAGGGTGGGATTGGGCGGAGAGGATGGGATTGGGCGGAGAGGATGGGATTGGACGGAGAGGATGGGATTGGGCGGAGAGGATGGGATTGGGTGGAGAGGATGGAATGCCGGCAGAGAGGACGGGATGCGGGCAGAGGATGGGATGGGTGACAGGGGATGGGATTGGGGGAGAGGGTGGGATTCGGGGAGTGGGTGAGATTGGGGGAGAGGATGGGATTGGGATAGTGGATGGGATGGAGGGGATAGAATGCAACACTCTTATTTAAAAAGGGAAGGAGACAAGAAACAGGTAACCACAGGCCAGTTAGCTTAACGTCCGTCATTGGGAAAATGTTAGAGTCTATTATAAAGGATGTTGTAGCAGAGCATTTAGAAATGCATAATATAATCAAGCAGAGTCAGCCTGGCTTCATGAAGGGGTAATCATACCTGACAAATTTATTAGAATTCTTTGTGGAGGTAACAAGCAGGATAGATAAAGGGGAACCAGTAGATGTAATATATTTGGATTTCCAAAAGGTGATTGATGAGGTACCAGACATAAAGCTACTTAATAAGATAAGAGATCATGAGGTGCCGGGGTGGTGGGGGGGGGGGGGGGGGTGGGGGGGGGAGGGGTGGGGGGGGTGGTGGGGGGGGTGGGGGGGAGGTGAGGGTGGGATGGTGGTCGGGCAGGTGGGGAGGAGAAGGTGCCGGGGGGTCGGGGGGGTGGAGGGGAGGGTGGTCGGGCAGGCGGGGAGGATGAGGTGCTGGTGGGGGGTTCGGGTGGAGAGGATTTGAGCTGGGGATGGGGCAGGTGTGACAGCCGTGGTGGCGGGTGAGGGGTCGGGGTGGGGCAATGGGAAGGGGCATGTTTCGCGGGTGGAGCGTATTGTTTTTTCACCCTCCTCCCCACCCCCCCCACCCCCCCCCACATTCGGGCCCCGTTCTCACTCCCCTCTCCCATTCTCTTCTGCCTCCCTGTGTGCCCAGAGTTCACGCATGTTGGACCAATTCAAGATCTCCAGCCTGAACAGCGACGCCCCAGTGGTGGATGAGCTGGACAGCATCTTGTCGCAGGCGCACGACATCGTGGCCACGCAGCAGTTGCTGGAAAACAGGAAGAGCCGGGGCAGCATCTGCGACTTCCAGGCCTGCTGCGAGGAGGAGGAGGAGGAGGAGGAGCAGCGGAGGAAGAGGGGCAGCAAGCCGGAGCCCAAGCCCCCGGACGAGCTGGAGCTGTGCTGCCTCCTGGACCAGCGCTCCGACCTGGAGCCCAGCGCCTCGCACCTGCGCCTGCGCTGCTTCATCGCAGGCACCAGCCGGCCCTGGAGCCAGGGAGGCCCGCAGCCGGCCTTCGTCTGCAGCCCCCCCGGCCAGCGTCCGGCCCCGGCGCAGCAGCTCACGGGGCCGGGGCCCTGCGGCTCGGTCAGTGAGATGTACCGGGCGGCCGAGTCCATCTGGGAGGCCGAGCTCTCCCTGCTCTCCCACTGCGACGACTACAGCTCCGCGTCGGGCCTGCCGCTCGAGGCCTCGGTCAGCGACCTGGCCCTGGACCAGGGCCTGGAGGGCCTGGTAGCCGCCTTCGCCGAGAGCCCGCCCCCGTCCCCCTCCACATCCTCCCGCCTAGCCCCATCGTGGCTAGCCGCCAGGCTCTGCCCCCGGCCCTCATCCCTCCCCCAGCAGGCCGGCCCCGCCTACAGCCCCGGGCCTACTGGCCCCAGGCCCAGCCAGAGCCCCGGGCCCGCCAGCTCAGGGCCCAGCCGCAGCCCCGGGCCCAGCCTCGGGCCTAGCCAGAGCCGCGGCCCCATCCTCGGGCCCAGCCAGAGCCGCGGCCCCATCCTCGGGCCCAGCCAGAGCCCCAGGCCCAGCCAGAGCCCCGGGCCCGCCAGCTCAGGGCCCAGCCACAGCCCCGGGCCCAGCCTCGGGCCTAGCCAGAGCCGCGGCCCCGTCCTCGGTCCCAGCCAGAGCCCCGGGCCCAGCCAGAGCCCCGGGCCTGCCAGCTCAGGACCTAGCCGCAGCCCCGCGCCCAGCCTCGGGCCCAGCCAGAGCCCCAGGCCCGACCAAAGCCCTCAGCAAAGCCAGGGGCCCAGCCACACGCCCGACCTCGACTCCCAGGCCAGCCCGGGCCCCAGCCTCGGCTCCCAGTCCAGCCTCGTCTCCCAGAGCGGCCCGGGCCCCAGCCTGGGCTCCCAGAGCAGACCGGCCAGCCCCGCCTCAAGCAACTGGTCAACCCGCAGCCTCCCGCTGGAGCACGGGGCCGAGCTGGACCAAGACCCGAGGCAGACCCACAGCGCCGGGACCAGCTACAACCCCAGCTTCAGGTCCTTCGCCCGCAGCTCAGACGGCTTAACAGCCGGGACCATCGGCTCCTTCCCCCTGGGCAAAGAGTGGCCATCGCCCAGGTACAGCAGCATGGTGCTAGGGAGGGGCACGGACTCCTATCGCCGGCTGCAGACGCCCTCCAGCACGCCTCTCGCCCCGGGCACCCCAGGGAGGGAGCAGCAGCAGCAGCAGCAGCAGCAGCAGCATCAGGACAAGGAGGACGAGATCACCACCTGGATGAAGTACAGTGAATATGGGCCTTTTTACATGGAGCGCATGTACCCTGCGAAAAAGAAGAACGGCTGATCGAGGCCGGCTCCAATGGCAAAGAGGTGCTGGACGGTGGGCACCCAAAGGGGAAGGCGGGCGGCTGCCAGGGAGGGAGGGAGGGAGGCGGGGGTGGGGGTGGGGGGGTGGGGAGGGAGGGAGTCACTCACACTGGGCAAAGACGTGTAAATAACTGGCTTAAAATAAAGAAATGTTTTTTTTTCTGCTCTCTCTCTCTCTCTCTCTCTCTCTCTCTCTCCCCCCCACCCCCTCCATCTCCTTTCTCACCCACCAGGACTTTTTGCTGTCGCCCGCTCTTGGACCTATTCACCCTCTCTCTCTCCCGGAATTAGCTCAGAATTTGTTTGGGGGTGGGGGGGGTGGTGGGGGGTGTGAGGGGTGTGAGGGGTGGGTGGGTGTGAGGGGTGTGAGGGGGTGGGTGGGTGTGAGGGGTGTGAGGGGGTGGGTGGAAAGACACATTGGCCAAGGCAGCATGGGGAACTCCCCCCGCTCCCCTTTGAAACCGGCGCCATCAGGATCCGGTCCCAGGCAGACTTCACACGAAGGTAAAAGCAAAAAACAAAAAACACACACACGCTGCGGATGCTGGAAATGCAAAACAAAAACATCAATAAAAACAGCTGGAAAAGCTCAGCAGGTCGGGCAGCATCTGCGGAGAGGGACTCAGTTAACGTTTCGAGTCCGAATGACCCTTCAACAGAACTCAGGAATAATAGAAGAGAGGTGAAATATAAGGTGGATTAAGGGAGGGTGGGACAGGTAGAGCTGGATAGAGGGCCAGCGATAGGCAGTTGGACGTCTCGCCCGAGAGAGAGGCAGTGCTGTGCTCCCTCGGCCCTGTCCTGTCTCTCCACCCCCCCCTCCGTGCCCGGTGCACAGGTCCTTGAAGCGGTGACCCGGAGCCGGGGTGGGGGGGGTGGGGGGGGGCGTCGATGGGAGCCACGCCCAAGCCTCACCGTTTCGGGGGCAGAGGCGTGCTGAAAGAGGTGGATAGTCTTGAGGGTGGGGGGGTTGGGGGGTGGGGTTGCAAAGAAAGTGAGACAGGGAAATCCCAGGGCTCGGAGGTGAGGTGGCGGGTGGGTTGCGGTGGGAGGGGGGTGGGGGTGGGGGTGGGGGTGGTGCGCCAGGCAGCTGAAGGCACGGCCGCCGATGGTGGAGCGGCTGAAAAGAAAATCGGGGGGAACTCCCGATCGGCCGGGGGTTTGGAGGAGCGCGGAGATCCTCGGGTGCTGAGGGTGATTACAGAGATAGGGAGGGAGGGAGGGGGTTGTGGGGTGGTTGGGGAATGGAGGGATTTGAAAGCAAGGATGAGAATCTTAAAACCCGAGCGCGTCAAGACCAGGAGCCAAGGTCAGTCAACGAGCGCTGGGGAGGTGGGAGGGGGGCGGGATGTTGAGCTCGGGGTCACTCGGTAGAAGGCGGGCGGTCGCCCAGAGACGTGACACGGGAGATGGCGAACCGGAACCTTCCGCCCAAAAAAAATGGGCGGCGGAAGCCGACTGTAACCGTGACTTTCAAAGGGGGGGGGGTGCAGATGGCTAGACCTCGGAAAGGGAATAGGAATTGCAGGACTGTGGCCCAGGGAAAGGGCTCAAATCCCAACAGCGACAGGCCACATTCCCGGGAAGCTCGGCGTGTGGGCAGGTCCCGCTCGTCCGCCGCTCTGCGCGATTACAGACCCCTTTGGGGCATGAGAAAGGAATAGGATCTGGCCATTCAGCCCATCAAGCCTGGCATCAAAGTTTGAGCGCCCCCCACCACTACAGGAACCTCTGAGCAACTGCAAGGGGGGGGGGCCCTTCCCACCCTCCCTCCCGGTGCTTGCTGGGTGCTGTAGTCCTGTTGGGTGTTGGAAGGGCTGATGTCAACCAGCCGGCGGACTACAAGTCCCAGAATGCAGAGCGCACCCACATCAGCCAGGGGAGGCTCACCAGGGAGCATGCGCCATCCGTCCAACCACACTCCTCACCCTGGCCCCGGGTGGTGCGCCACTGGGCATGGGTAGTAAGGGCCGCTGCTTCCCACCTGCCTGCCTTCGAACGTCAAAATGCAGCGAGCACCACGTGAGACCTCCGGAGAGAAAGTTCCACTGATCAGAGCTCAGAGCTGTACACAGTCTGTGTACAAGGAGAGGGGAATGTACATTAGCTCAGAGCTGTAGGGTGCACACAGTCTGTGTACAGGAGAGGGAATGTAAATTAGCTCAGGGCTGTAGGGTGGGAGAAAGTCTGTATACAGGGAGAAGGGAATGTACATTAGCTCAGTGCTGTAGGGTCAGAGTATGTGTGTATGATAGGGTTTTGGAGTGTCTGTGTGCGTATGAGAGGGTGATGCAGTGTGTGTCTGTATGAGAGGGTGATGCAGTGTGTGTGCGAGAGGGTGATGGAGAGTGTATGTGTGTATGAGAGGGTGATGGAGTGTGTGTGTGTGTATGAAAGAGTGATGGAGTGTGTGTGGGTATCAGAGGGTGATGGACTGTGTGTAGGAGAGGGTGATGGAGAGTGTGTGTGTGTATGAGAGCGTGATGGAGTGTGTGTTTGTGTATGAGAGGGTGAAGGAGTGTGTGTGTATGAGAGGGTGATGGAGTGTGTGTGTGTATGAGAGGGTGATGGAGTATGTGTGTGTGTAAGAGAGGGTGATGGATTGTGTGTTTGTGTGTGTATGAGAGGGTGTTGAAGTGTGTGTGTGTATGAGAGGGTGATGAAGTGTGTGTGTGTGTGTATGTATGAGAGGGGGATGGAGTGTGTGTGTGTATGAGAGGGTGATGAAGTGTGTGTGTATGTATGAGAGGGGGATGGAGTGTGTGTGTGTATGAGAGGGTGATGAAGTGTGTGTGTATGTATGAGAGGGGGATGGAGTGTGTGTGTGTGTGTGTATGAGAGGGTGTTGAAGTGTGTGTGTGTATGAGAGGGTGATGTAGTGTGTGTGTGTGTGTGTGTATGAGAGGGTGATGGAGTGTGTGTGTGTATGAGAGGGTGATGTAGTGTGTGTGTGTCTGTGTATGAGAGGGTGATGGAGTGTGTGTGTGTATGAGAGGGTGATGTAGTGTGTGTTTGTGTGTGTGTGTGTGTGAGAAGGGGATGGAGTGTGTGTGTGTGTATGAGAGGGTGATGGAGTATGTGTGTGTGTTTGTGTGTATGAGAGGGTGATAGAGCGTATGTGTGTGTCTGAGAGGATGGTGGAGTGTGTGTGTTTGTGTGTATGAGAGGGTGATGGACTGTGTGTTTGTGTGTGTGTGTATGAGAGGGGGATGGAGTGTGTGTGTGTGTGTGTATGAGAGGGAAATGGAGTGTGTGTGTATGTATGAGAGGGGGATGGAGTGTGTGTGTGTATGAGAGGGTGATGGAGTGTGTGTGTATGTATGAGAGGGGGATGAAGTGTGTGTGTGTATGAGAGGGTGATGAAGTGTGTGTGTATGTATGAGAGGGGGATGGAGTGTGTGTGTGTGTGTATGAGAGGGTGGTGGAGTGTGTGTTTGTGTGTATGAGAGGGTGAAGTAGCGTGATTTTGTGTATGAGAGGGTGATGGAGTGTGTGTGTGTATGAGAGGGTGATGGAGTGTGTGTGTGTGTGTGTATGAGAGGGGGATGGAGTGTGTGTGTGTGTGTATGAGAGGGGGATGGAGTGTGTGTGTGTGTGTATGAGAGGGTGACGGAGTGTGTGTGTGTATATGTATGAGAGGGGGATATAGTGTGTGTGTGTGTGTATGAGAGGGTGATGGAGTGTGTGTTTGTGTGTGTGTGTATGAGAGGGTGATGGAATGTGTGTTTGTGTAGGTGTGTATGAGAAGGGGATGGAGTGTGTGTGTGTGTCTGTGTATGAGGGTGATGAAGTGTGTGTGTATGTATGAGAGGGGGATGGAGTGTGTGTTTGTGTGTGTATGAGAGGGTGACGGAGAGTGTGTGTGTGTGTGACAGGGTGATGGAGTATGTGTGTATGTATGAGAGGGGCATGGAGTATCTGTGTGTGTGTATGAGAGGGGGATGGAGTGTGTGTGTGTATGAGAGGGTGATGGAGTGTGTGTTTGTGTGTGTGTGTATGAGAGGGTGATGGAGTGTGTGTGTATGTATGAGAGGGGGATGGGGTGTGTGTGTGTGTGTGTGAATGAGAGGGTGAAGGAGTGTGTGTTTGTGTGTGTGCGTGTATAAGAGGGTGATGGAGTGTGTCTGTGTGTATGAGAGGGTGAAGCAGTGTGATTTTGTGTATGAGAGGGTGATGGAGTGTGTGTGTGTGTGTGTGTGTATGAGAGGGTGATGGAGTGTGTGTGTGTATGAGAGGGTGATGGAGTGTGTGTGTGTGTATGAGAGGATGACGGAGTGTGTGTGTGTTTGTGTGTATGAGAAGGGGATGGAGTGTGTGTGTGTATGAGAGGGTGATGGAGTGTGTGTCTATGTATGAGAGGGGGATGGAGTGTGTGTCTATGTATGAGAGGAGGATAGAGTGTGTGTGTGTGTGTATGAGAGGGTGATGAAGTGTGTGTCTATGTATGAGAGGGGGATGAAGTGTGTGTGTGTGTGTGTGTGTATGAGAGGGGGATGGAGTGTGTGTGTGTGTGTGTATGAGAGGGTGATAGAGTGTGTGTGTGTATGAGAGGGCGATGGAGTGTGTGTCTATGTATGAGAGGGGGATGGAGTGTGTGTCTATGTATGAGAGGGGGATGGAGTGTGTGTGTGTGTGTGTATGAGAGGGTGATGGAGTGTGTGTGTGTATGAGAGGGTGATGGAGTGTGTGTGTGTGTGTGTGTGTGTGTGTGTGTATGAGAGGGTGATGGAGTGTGTGTGTATGTATGAGAGGGGGATGGAGTGTGTGTGTTTGTATGAGAGGGTGATGGAGTGTGTGATGTGTATGAGAGGGTGATGGAGTGTGTGTGTGTGTGTGTGAGAGGGTGATGAAGTGTGTGTGTATGTATGAGAGGGGGATGGAGTGTGTGAGTGTGTATGAGAGGGTGATGGAGTGTGTGTGTGTACGAGAGGGTATTGGAGTATGTGTGTATGTATGAGAGGGGCATGGAGTATGTGTGTATGAGAGGGGGATGGAGTGTGTGTGTGTATGAGAGGGTGATGGAGTGTGTGTGTGTGTGTGTGTATATGAGAAGGGGATGGAGTGTGTGTGTGTATGAGAGGGTGATGGAGTGTGTATGTGTGTGTGTGTGAATGAGAGTTTGATGGAGTGTGTATGTTTATGAGAGGGTGATGGAGTGTGTGTGTGTGTGTGTGTGTGCATGAGAGGGTGATGAAGTGTGTGTGTGTGTATATGAGAGGGTGATGAAGTGTGTGTGTATGTATGAGAGGGGGATGGAGTGTGTGTGTGTATGAGAGGGTGATGAAGTGTGTGTGTATGTATGAGAGGGGATGGAGTGTGTGTGTGTGTATGAGAGGGTGATGGAGTGTGTGTGTGTGTTTGTGTGTATGAGAGGGTGATGGAGTGTATGTGTGTGTCTGAGAGGATGGTGGAGTGTGTGTGTTTGTGTGTATGAGAGGGTGATGGATTGTGTGTGTATGAGAGGGTGATGGATTGTGTGTGTGTGGGTGTGTGAATGAGAGGGTGATGGAGTGTGTGTGTCTGTGTGAGAGGTTGATGGATTGTGCGTGTGTGTGTGTATGAGAGGGTGATGGAGTGTGTGTGTGTATGAGAGGGTGATGGTTTGTGTGTGTGTGTGTGTGTGTGTATGAGAGGGTGATGAAGTGTGTGTGTGTATGAGAGGGTGATGGAGTGTGTGTGTGTATGAGGGGGTGATGGTGTGTGTGTGTGTATGAGGGGGTGACGGAGTGTGTGTGTCTATGAGAGGGTGATGAAGTGTGTGTCTATGTATGAGAGGGTGATGGAGTGTGTGTGTGTGTGTTTATGAGAGGGTGATGGAGTGTTTGTCTATGTATGAGAGGGGGATGGAGTGTGTGTCTATGTATGAGAGGGGGATGGAGTGTGTGTGTGTGTGTGTGTATGAGAGGGGAATGGAGTGTGTGTGTATGAGAGGGTGATGGAGATTGTGTGTGTATGTGTGTGTGTATGAGAGGGTGATGGAGCGTGTGTGTGTGTATGAGAGGGTGATGGAGTGTGTGTGTGTGTATGAGAGGGTGACGGAGTGTGTGTGTGTATGTGTGTATAAGAGGGTGATGGAGTGTGTGCCTATGTATGAGAGGGGGATGGAGTGTGTGCCTATGTATGAAAGGGGGATGGAGTGTGTGTGTGTGTGTGTGTGTATGAGAGGGTGATGGAGTGTGTGTCTATGTATGAGAGGGGGATGGAGTGTGTGTGTGTGTGTGTATGAGAAGGGGATGGAGTGTGTGTGTGTGTATGAGAGGGTGATGGAGTGTGTGTGTATGTATGAGAGGGGGATGGAGTGTGTGTGTGTGTGTATGAGAGGGTGATGGAGTGTGTGTCTGTGTGTGTGAGAGGGTGATGGAGTATGTGTGTATGTATGAGAGGGGCATGGAGTATCTGTGTGTGTGTATGAGTGGGGGATGGAGTGTGTGTGTGTATGAGAGGGTGATGGAGTGTGTGTTTGTGTGTGTGTGTATGAGAGGGTGATGGAGTGTGTGTGTATGTATGAGAGGGTGATGGAGTGTGTGTGTGTGTGTGTGTATGAGAGGGTGATGGAGTGTGTGTGTGTGTGTGTGTATGAGAGGGTGATGGAGTGTGTGTGTGTGTATGAGAGGGTGATGCAGTGTGTGTGTGTGTATGAGAGGGTGACGGAGTGTGTGTGTGTTTGTGTGTATGAGAAGGGGATGGAGTGTGTGTGTGTATGAGAGGGTGATGGAGTGTGTGTTTATGTATGAGAGGGGGATGGAGTGTGTGTCTATGTATAAGAGGGGGATGGAGTGTGTGTGTGTGTGTATGAGAGGGTGATGGAGTGTGTGTCTATGTATGAGAGGGGGATGAAGTGTGTGTGTGTGTGTGTGTGTGTATGAGAAGGGGATGGAGTGAGTGTGTGTGTGTGTGTATGAGAGGGTGATGGAGTGTGTGTGTGTATGAGAGGGCGATGGAGTGTTTGTCCATGTATGAGAGGGGGATGGAGTGTGTGTCTATGTATGAGAGGGGGATGGAATGTGTGTGTGTGTGTGAATGAGAGGGTGATGGAGTGTGTGTGTGTATGAGAGGGTGATGGAGTGTGTGTGTGTGTGTGTATGAGAGGGTGATGGAGTGTGTGTGTGTATGAGAGGGTGATGGAGTGTGTGTGTATGTATGAGAGGGGGATGGAATGTGTGTGATTGTATGAGAGGGTGATGGAGTGTGTGTGTGTATGAGAGGGTGATGGAGTGTGTGTGTGTGTGTGTGTGTGAGAGGGTGATGAAGTGTGTGTGTATGTATGAGAGGGGGATGGAGTGTGTGTGTGTGTGTGTGTATGAGAGTTTGATGGAGTGTGTGTGTGTATGAGAGGGTGATGGAGTGTGTGTGTGTGTGTGTGTGTGTGTGTATGAGAGGGTGATGAAGTGTGTGTGTGTATGAGAGGGTGATGGAGTGTGTGTGTGTGTGTGTGTGTATGAGAGGGTGATGAAGTGTGTGTGTGTGTATATGAGAGGGTGATGAAGTGTGTGTGTATGTATGAGAGGGGGATGGAGTGTGTGTGTGTATGAGAGGGTGATGAAGTGTGTGTGTATGTATGAGAGGGGGATGGAGTTTGTGTGTGTGTATGAGAGGGTGATGGAGTGTGTGTGTGTGTCTGAGAGGATGGTGGAGTGTGTGTGTTTGTGTGTATGAGAGGTTGATGGATTGTGTGCGTATGAGAGGGTGATGGAATGTGTGTTTGTGGGTGTGTGAATGAGAGGGTGATGGAGTGTGTGTGTCTGTGTGAGAGGTTGATTGATTGTGCGTGTGTGTGTGTATGAGAGGGTGATGGAGTGTATGTGTGTATGAGAGGGTGATGGTTTGTGTGTGTGTGTGTGTGTGTGTATGAGAGGGTGATGAAGTGTGTGTGTGTATGAGAGGGTGATGGAGTGTGTGTGTGTATGAGGGGGTGATGGAGTGTGTGTGTGTATGAGGGGGTGTCGGAGTGTGTGTGTGTATGAGAGGGTGATGGAGTGTGTGTGTATGAGGGGGTGATGGAGTGTGTGTGTGTATGAGGGTGTGACGGAGTTTGTGTGTGTATGAGAGGGTGATGAAGTGTGTGTCTATCTATGAGAGGGGGATGGAGTGTGCGTGTGTGTGTTTATGAGAGGGTGATGGAGTGTTTGTCTATGTATGAGAGGGGGATGGAGTGTGTGTGTGTGTGTGTATGAGAGGGTGATGGAGTGTGTGTGTATGAGAGGGTGATGGAGAGTGTGTGTGTGTGTGTGTATGAGAGGGTGATGGAGTGTGTGTCTATGTATGAGAGGGGGATGGAGTGTGTGCCGATGTATGAGAGGGGGATGGAGTGTGTGTGTGTGTGTGTATGAGAGGGTGATGGAGTGTGTGTCTATGTATGAGAGGGGGATGGAGTGTGTGTGTGTGTGTGTATGAGAAGGGGATGGAGTGTGTGTGTGTGTCTATGTATGAGAGGGTGATGGAGTGTGTGTGTGTGTATGAGAGGGTGACGGAGTGTGTGTGTGTATGTGTGTATAAGAGGGTGATGGAGTGTGTGTCTATGTATGAGAGAGGGATGGAGTGTGTGCCTATGTATGAGAGGGGGATGGAGTGTGTGTGTGTGTGTGTATGAGAGGGTGATGGAGTGTGTGTCTATGTATGAGAGGGGGATGGAGTGTGTGTGTGTGTGTGTATGAGAGGGTGATGGAGTGTGTGTGTGTGTGTGTGTATGAGAGGGTGATGGAGTGTGTGTGTGTGTATGAGAGGGTGATGCAGTGTGTGTGTGTGTATGAGAGGGTGACGGAGTGTGTGTGTGTTTGTGTGTATGAGAAGGGGATGGAGTGTGTGTGTGTATGAGAGGGTGATGGAGTGTGTGTTTATGTATGAGAGGGGGATGGAGTGTGTGTCTATGTATAAGAGGGGGATGGAGTGTGTGTGTGTGTGTATGAGAGGGTGATGGAGTGTGTGTCTATGTATGAGAGGGGGATGAAGTGTGTGTGTGTGTGTGTGTGTGTATGAGAAGGGGATGGAGTGAGTGTGTGTGTGTGTGTATGAGAGGGTGATGGAGTGTGTGTGTGTATGAGAGGGCGATGGAGTGTTTGTCCATGTATGAGAGGGGGATGGAGTGTGTGTCTATGTATGAGAGGGGGATGGAATGTGTGTGTGTGTGTGAATGAGAGGGTGATGGAGTGTGTGTGTGTATGAGAGGGTGATGGAGTGTGTGTGTGTGTGTGTGTGTGTGTATGAGAGGGTGATGGAGTGTGTGTGTGTATGAGAGGGTGATGGAGTGTGTGTGTATGTATGAGAGGGGGATGGAATGTGTGTGATTGTATGAGAGGGTGATGGAGTGTGTGTGTGTATGAGAGGGTGATGGAGTGTGTGTGTGTGTGTGTGTGTGAGAGGGTGATGAAGTGTGTGTGTATGTATGAGAGGGGGATGGAGTGTGTGTGTGTGTGTGTGTATGAGAGTTTGATGGAGTGTGTGTGTGTATGAGAGGGTGATGGAGTGTGTGTGTGTGTGTGTGTGTGTGTGTATGAGAGGGTGATGAAGTGTGTGTGTGTATGAGAGGGTGATGGAGTGTGTGTGTGTGTGTGTGTGTATGAGAGGGTGATGAAGTGTGTGTGTGTGTATATGAGAGGGTGATGAAGTGTGTGTGTATGTATGAGAGGGGGATGGAGTGTGTGTGTGTATGAGAGGGTGATGAAGTGTGTGTGTATGTATGAGAGGGGGATGGAGTTTGTGTGTGTGTATGAGAGGGTGATGGATTGTGTGTGTGTGTCTGAGAGGATGGTGGAGTGTGTGTGTTTGTGTGTATGAGAGGTTGATGGATTGTGTGCGTATGAGAGGGTGATGGAATGTGTGTTTGTGGGTGTGTGAATGAGAGGGTGATGGAGTGTGTGTGTCTGTGTGAGAGGTTGATTGATTGTGCGTGTGTGTGTGTATGAGAGGGTGATGGAGTGTATGTGTGTATGAGAGGGTGATGGTTTGTGTGTGTGTGTGTGTGTGTGTGTATGAGAGGGTGATGAAGTGTGTGTGTGTATGAGAGGGTGATGGAGTGTGTGTGTGTATGAGGGGGTGATGGAGTGTGTGTGTGTATGAGGGGGTGTCGGAGTGTGTGTGTGTATGAGAGGGTGATGGAGTGTGTGTGTATGAGGGGGTGATGGAGTGTGTGTGTGTATGAGGGTGTGACGGAGTGTGTGTGTGTATGAGAGGGTGATGAAGTGTGTGTCTATCTATGAGAGGGGGATGGAGTGTGCGTGTGTGTGTTTATGAGAGGGTGATGGAGTGTTTGTCTATGTATGAGAGGGGGATGGAGTGTGTGTGTGTGTGTGTATGAGAGGGTGATGGAGTGTGTGTGTATGAGAGGGTGATGGAGAGTGTGTGTGTGTGTGTGTATGAGAGGGTGATGGAGTGTGTGTCTATGTATGAGAGGGGGATGGAGTGTGTGCCGATGTATGAGAGGGGGATGGAGTGTGTGTGTGTGTGTGTATGAGAGGGTGATGGAGTGTGTGTCTATGTATGAGAGGGGGATGGAGTGTGTGTGTGTGTGTATGAGAAGGGGATGGAGTGTGTGTGTGTGTCTATGTATGAGAGGGTGATGGAGTGTGTGTGTGTGTATGAGAGGGTGATCGATTGTGTGTGTATGAGAGACTGATGGAGTGTGTGTCTATGTATGAGAGGGGGATGGAGTGTGTGTCTATGTATGAGAGGGGGATGGAGTGTGTGTGTGTGTGTGTTTATGAGAGGGTGATGGAATGTGTGTGTGTATGAGAGGGTGATGAAGTGTGTGTCTATGTATGAGAGGGGGAAGGAGTGTGTGTGTGTGTGTATGAGAGGGTGATGGAGTGTGTGTCTATGTATGAGAGGGGGAAGGAGTGTGTGTGTGTGTGTATGAGAGGGTGATGGAGTGTGTGTCTATGTATGAGAGGGGGATGGAGTGTGTGTCTATGTATGAGAGGGGGATGGAGTGTGTGTGTGTGTGTGTATGAGAGGGTGATGGAGTGTGTGTGTGTATGAGAGGGTGATGGAGTGTGTGTGTGTGTGTGTGTGTGTGTGTGTGTGTGTGTGTATGAGAGGGTGATGGAGTGTGTGTGTGTATGAGAGGCTGATGAAGTGTGTGTCTATGTATGAGAGGGGGAAGGAGTGTGTGTGTGTGTGTATGAGAGGGTGATGGAGTGTGTGTCTATGTATGAGAGGGGGATGGAGTGTGTGTCTATGTATGAGAGGGGGATGGAGTTTGTGTGTGTGTGTGTATGAGAGGGTGATGGAGTGTGTGTGTGTATGAGAGGGTGATGGAGTGTGTGTGTGTGTCTGTTTGTGTATGAGAGGGTAATGAAGTGTTTGTGTATGTATGAGAGGGTGATGGAGTGTGTGTGTGTGTATGAGAGGGTGATGGAGCGTGTGTGTGTATGAGAGGGTGATGGAGTGTGTGTGTGTGTGCGTGAGAGGATGATGAAGTGTGTGTGTATGTATGAGAGGAGGATGGAGTGTGTGTGTGTGTGTGTGTATGAGAGGGTGATGAAGTGTGTGTGTGTGTATATGAGAGGGTGATGAAGTGTGTGTGTATGTATGAGAGGGAGATGGAGTGTGTGTGTGTATGAGAGGGTGATGAAGTGTGTGTGTATGTATGAGAGTGGAATGGAGTGTGTGTGTGTGTATGAGAGGGTGATGGAGTGTGTGTGTGTGTTTGTGTGTATGAGAGGGTGATGGAGTGTATGTGTGTGTCTGAGAGGATGGTGGAGTGTGTGTGTTTGTGTGTATGAGAGGGTGATGGATTGTGTGTGTATGAGAGGGTGATGGATTGTGTGTGTGTGGGTGTGTGAATGAGAGGGTGATGGAGTGTGTGTGTCTGTGTGAGAGGTTGATGGATAGTGCGTGTGTGTGTGTATGAGAGGGTGATGGAGTGTGTGTGTGTATCAGAGGGTGATGGAGTGTGTGTGTGTGTGTGTGTGTGTATGAGAGGGTGATGAAGTGTGTGTGTGTATGAGAGGGTGTTGGAGTGTGTGTGTGTATGAGGGGGTGATGGAGTGTGTGTGTGTATGAGGGGGTGACGGAGTGTGTGTGTATGAGAGGGTGATGAAGTGTGTGTCTATGTATGAGAGGGTGATGGAGTGTGTGTGTGTTTGTATGAGAGGGTGATGGAGTGTGAGTGTGTATGAGAGGGTGATGGAGTGTGTGTGTATGAGGGGGTGATGGAGTGTGTGTGTGTATGAGGGGGTGACGGAGTGTGAGTGTTTATGAGAGGGTGATGAAGTGTGTGTGTATGTATGAGAGGGGGATGGAGTGTGTGTGTGTATGAGAGGGTGATGGAGTTTGTGTTTGTGTGTGTGTATATGAGAAGGGGATGGAGGGTGTATGTGTGTGTCTGTGTATGAGAGTTTGATGGAGTGTGTGTGTGTATGAGAGGGTGATGGAGTGTGTGTGTGTGTGTGTGTGTGTGTATGAGAGGGTGATGAAGTGTGTGTGTGTATGAGAGGGTGATGGAGTGTGTGTGTGTGTGTGTGTGTGTATGAGAGGGTGATGAAGTGTGTGTGTATGTATGAGAGGGGGATGGAGTGTGTGTGTGTATGAGAGGGGGATGGAATGTGTGTGATTGTATGAGAGGGTGATGGAGTGTGTGTGTCTATGAGAGGGTGATGGAGTGTGTGAGTGTGTGTGTGTGAGAGGGTGATGAAGTGTGTGTGTATGTATGAGAGGGTGATGGATTGTGTGTGTATGAGAGGGTGATGGAGTTTGTGTTTGTGTGTGTGTATATGAGAAGGGGATGGAGGGTGTATGTGTGTGTGTGTGTATGAGAGTTTGATGGAGTGTGTGTGTGTATGAGAGGGTGATGGAGTGTGTGTGTGTGTGTGTGTGTGTGTATGAAAGGGTGATGAAGTGTGTGTGTGTGTATATGAGAGGGTGATGAAGTGTGTGTGTATGTATGAGAGGGGGATGGAGTGTGTGTGTGTATGAGAGGGTGATGGAGTGTGTGTGTATGTATGAGAGGGGGATGGAATGTGTGTGATTGTATGAGAGGGTGATGGAGTGTGTGTGTCTATGAGAGGGTGATGGAGTGTGTGAGTGTGTGTGTGTGAGAGGGTGATGAAGTGTGTGTGTATGTATGAGAGGGTGATGGATTGTGTGTGTATGAGAGGGTGATGGAGTTTGTGTTTGTGTGTGTGTATATGAGAAGGGGATGGAGGGTGTATGTGTGTGTGTGTGTATGAGAGTTTGATGGAGTGTGTGTGTATGAGAGGGTGATGGAGTGTGTGTGTGTGTGTGTGTGTGTGTATGAGAGGGTGATGAAGTGTGTGTGTGTATGAGAGGGTCATGGAGTGTGTGTGTGTGTGTGTGTGTGTATGAGAGGGTGATGAAGTGTGTGTGTGTGTATATGAGAGGGTGATGAAGTGTGTGTGTATGTATGAGATGGGGATGGAGTGTGTGTGTGTGTGTGTGTGTATGAGAGGGTGATGAAGTATGTGTGTGTGTATATGAGAGGGTGATGAAGTGTGTGTGTATGTATGAGAGGGGGATGGAGTGTGTGTGTGTGTGTGTGTGTGTGTATGAGAGGGTAATGGAGTGTGTGTGTATGAGAGGGTGATGGAGAGTGTGTGTGTGTGTGTGTGTATGAGAGGGTGATGGAGCGTGTGTGTGTGTATGAGAGGGTGATGGAGTGTGTGTGTGTGTATGAGAGGGTGACGGAGTGTGTGTGTGTATGTGTGTATAAGAGGGGGATGGAGTGTGTGTCTATGTATGAGAGGGGGATGGAGTGTGTGCCTATGTATGAGAGGGGGATGGAGTGTGTGTGTGTGTGTGTGTATGAGAGGGTGATGGAGTGTGTGTCTATGTATGAGAGGGGGATGGAGTGTTTGTGTGTGTGTGTATGAGAAGGGGATGGAGTGTGTGTGTGTGTATGAGAGGGTGATGGAGTGTGTGTGTATGTATGAGAGGGGGATGGAGTGTGTGTGTGTGTGTATGAGAGGGTGATGGAGTGTGTGTGTGTGTGTGAGAGGGTGATGGAGTATGTGTGTATGTATGAGAGGGGCATGGAGTATCTGTGTGTGTGTATGAGAGGGGGATGGAGTGTGTGTGTGTATGAGAGGGTGATGGAGTGTGTGTTTGTGTGTGTGTGTATGAGAGGGTGAAGGAGTGTGTGTTTGTGTGTGTGCGTGTATGAGAGGGTGATGGAGTGTGTCTGTGTGTATGAGAGGGTGAAGTAGTGTGATTTTGTGTATGAGAGGGTGATGGAGTGTGTGTGTGTGTGTGTATGAGAGGGTGATGGAGTGTGTGTGTGTGTGTGTGTGTGTATGAGAGGGTGATGGAGTGTGTGTGTGTGAATGAGAGGGTGATGGAGTGTGTGTGTGTGTGTGTGTATGAGAGGGTGACGGAGTGTGTGTGTGTTTGTGTGTATGAGAGGGTGATGGAGTGTGTGTCTATGTATGAGAGGGGGATGGAGTGTGTGTCTATGTATAAGAGGTGGATGGAGTGTGTGTGTGTGTGTATGAGAGGGTGATGGAGTGTGTGTGTATGTATGAGAGGGGGATGAAGTGTGTGTGTGAGTGTGTGTATGAGAGGGTGAAGGAGTGTGTGTTTGTGTGTGTGCGTGTATGAGAGGGTGATGGAGTGTGTGTGTGTGTGTGAGAGGGTGATGGAGTATGTGTGTATGTATGAGAGGGGCATGGAGTATCTGTGTGTGTGTATGAGATGGGGATGGAGTGTTTGTGTGTATGAGAGGGTGATGGAGTGTGTGTGTGTGTGTGTGTATGAGAGGGTGAAGGAGTGTGTGTTTGTGTGTGTGCGTGTATGAGAGGGTGATGGAGTGTGTCTGTGTGTATGAGAGGGTGATGGAGAGTGTGTGTGTGTGTGAGAGGGTGATGGAGTATGTGTGTATGTATGAGAGGGGCATGGAGTATCTGTGTGTGTGTATGAGAGGGGGATGGAGTGTGTGTGTGTATGAGAGGGTGATGGAGTGTGTGTTTGTGTGTGTGTGTATGAGAGGGTGATGGAGTGTGTGTGTATGTATGAGAGGGGGATGGGGTGTGTGTGTGTGTGTGTGAATGAGAGGGTGAAGGAGTGTGTGTTTGTGTGTGTGCGTGTTTGAGAGGGTGATGGAGTGTGTCTGTGTGTATGAGAGTGTGAAGCAGTGTGATTTTGTGTATGAGAGGGTGATGGAGTGTGTGTGTGTGTGTGTGTGTATGAGAGGGTGATGGAGTGTGTGTGTGTGTGTGTATGAGAGGGTGATGGAGTGTGTGTGTGTTTATGAGAGGGTGATGGAGTGTGTGTGTGTGTATGAGAGGATGACGGAGTGTGTGTGTGTTTGTGTGTATGAGAAGGGGATGGAGTGTGTGTGTGTATGAGAGGGTGATGGAGTGTGTGTCTATGTATGAGAGGGGGATGGAGTGTGTGTCTATGTATGAGAGGAGGATAGAGTGTGTGTGCGTGTGTATGAGAGGGTAATGGAGTGTGTGTGTATGAGAGGGTGATGAAGAGTGTGTGTGTGTGTGTGTGTGTATGAGAGGGTGATGGAGCGTGTGTGTGTGTATGAGAGGGTGATGGAGTGTGTGTGTGTGTATGAGAGGGTGACGGAGTGTGTGTGTGTATGTGTGTATAAGAGGGGGATGGAGTGTGTGTCTATGTATGAGAGGGGGATGGAGTGTGTGCCTATGTATGAGAGGGGGATGGAGTGTGTGTGTGTGTGTATGATAGGGTGATGGAGTGTGTGTCTATGTATGAGAGGGGGATGGAGTGTGTGTGTGTGTGTATGAGAAGGGGATGGAGTGTGTGTGTGTGTATGAGAGGGTGATGGAGTGTGTGTGTATGTATGAGAGGGGGATGGAGTGCGTGTGTGTGTGTATGAGAGGGTGATGGAGTGTGTGTGTGTGTGTGAGAGGGTGATGGAGTATGTGTGTATGTATGAGAGGGGCATGGAGTATCTGTGTGTGTGTATGAGAGGGGGATGGAGTGTGTGTGTGTATGAGAGGGTGATGGAGTGTGTGTTTGTGTGTGTGTGTATGAGAGGGTGAAGGAGTGTGTGTTTGTGTGTGTGCGTGTATGAGAGGGTGATGGAGTGGGTCTGTGTGTATGAGAGGGTGAAGTAGTGTGATTTTGTGTATGAGAGGGTGATGGAGTGTGTGTGTGTGTGTATGAGAGGGTGATGGAGTGTGTGTGTGTGTGTGTGTATGAGAGGGTGATGGAGTGTGTGTGTGTGTATGAGAGGGTGATGGAGTGTGTGTGTGTATGAGAGGGTGACGGAGTGTGTGTGTGTTTGTGTGTATGAGAAGGGGATGGAGTGTGTGTGTGTATGAGAGGGTGATGGAGTGCGTGTCTATGTATGAGAGGGGGATGGAGTGTGTGTCTATGTATAAGAGGGGGATGGAGTGTGTGTGTGTGTGTATGAGAGGGTGATGGAGTGTGTGTCTATGTATGAGAGGGGGATGAAGTGTGTGTGTGTGTGTGTGTGTATGAGAAGGGGATGGAGTGAGTGTGTGTGAGTGTGTATGAGAGGGTGATGGAGTGTGTGTGTGTATGAGAGGGCGATGGAGTGTGTGTCTATGTATGAGAGGGGGATGCAGTGTGTGTCTATGTATGAGAGGGGGATGGAGTGTGTGTGTGTGTGTGTATGAGAGGGTGATGGAGTGTGTGTGTGTATGAGAGGGTGATGGAGTGTGTGTGTGTGTGTGTGTGTGTGTATGAGAGGGTGATGGAGTGTGTGTGTGTATGAGAGGGTGATGGAGTGTGTGTGTATGTATGAGAGGGGGATGGAATGTGTGTGATTGTATGAGAGGGTGATGGAGTGTGTGTGTGTATGAGAGGGTGATGGAGTGTGTGTGTGTGTGTGTGTGAGAGGGTGATGAAGTGTGTGTGTCTGTATGAGAGGGGGATGGAGTGTGTGTGTGTATGAGAGGGTGATGCAGTTTGTGTTTGTGTGTGTGTATATGAGAAGGGGATGGAGGGTGTATGTGTGTGTCTGTGTATGAGAGTTTGATGGAGTGTGTGTGTGTATGAGAGGGTGATGGAGTGTGTGTGTGTGTGTGTGTGTGTGTATGAGAGGGTGATGAAGTGTGTGTGTGTATGAGAGGGTGATGGAGTGTGTGTGTGTGTGTGTGTGTATGAGAGGGTGATGAAGTGTGTGTGTGTGTATATGAGAGGGTGATGAAGTGTGTGTGTATGTATGAGAGGGGGATGGAGTGTGTGTGTGTATGAGAGGGTGATGGAGTGTGTGTGTATGTATGAGAGGGGGATGGAATGTGTGTGATTGTATGAGAGGATGATGGAGTGTGTGTGTGTATGAGAGGGTGATGGAGTGTGTGAGTGTGTGTGTGTGAGAGGGTGATGAAGTGTGTGTGTATGTATGAGAGGGTGATGGATTGTGTGTGTATGAGAGGGTGATGGAGTTTGTGTTTGTGTGTGTGTATATGAGAAGGGGATGGAGGGTGTATGTGTGTGTGTGTGTATGAGAGTTTGATGGAGTGTGTGTGTGTATGAGAGGGTGATGGAGTGTGTGTGTGTGTGTGTGTGTGTGTATGAGAGGGTGATGAAGTGTGTGTGTGTATGAGAGGGTGATGGAGTGTGTGTGTGTGTGTGTGTGTATGAGAGGGTGATGAAGTGTGTGTGTGTGTATATGAGAGGGTGATGAAGTGTGTGTGTATGTATGAGAGGGGGATGGAGTGTGTGTGTGTATGAGAGGGTGATGGAGTGTGTGTGTATGTATGAGAGGGGGATGGAATGTGTGTGATTGTATGAGAGGATGATGGAGTGTGTGTGTGTGTATGAGAGGGTGATGGAGTGTGTGAGTGTGTGTGTGTGAGAGGGTGATGAAGTGTGTGTGTATGTATGAGAGGGTGATGGATTGTGTGTGTATGAGAGGGTGATGGAGTTTGTGTTTGTGTGTGTGTATATGAGAAGGGGATGGAGGGTGTATGTGTGTGTGTGTGTATGAGAGTTTGATGGAGTGTGTGTGTGTATGAGAGGGTGATGGAGTGTGTGTGTGTGTGTGTGTGTATGAGAGGGTGATGAAGTGTGTGTGTGTATGAGAGGGTGACGGAGTGTGTGTGTGTTTGTGTGTATGAGAAGGGGATGGAGTGTGTGTGTGTATGAGAGGGTGATGGAGTGTGTGTCTATGTATGAGAGGGGGATGGAGTGTGTGTCTATGTATAAGAGGGGGATGGAGTGTGTGTGTGTGTGTATGAGAGGGTGATGGAGTGTGTGTGTATGTATGAGAGGGGGATGAAGTGTGTGTGTGAGTGTGTGTATGAGAGGGTGAAGGAGTGTGTGTTTGTGTGTGTGCGTGTATGAGAGGGTGATGGAGTGTGTGTGTGTGTGAGAGGG